>NW_015175493.1:0-12523 GCF_001447785.1 Gekko japonicus | reverse complement strand
CACTGGGTGCTTGGGGGGGGGGGCAACAGGGGGGGGGCTCCTGGGGTCCCGGCCCCACTGCTGGACCTCCTGAGGGCACCTGGTATTTTTGGCCACCATGTGACAGAGTGTTGGACTGGATGGGCCACTGGCCTGATCCAGCATTGGCTTCTCTGACGTTCATATGTTCTTAGGATAGTGGACTGGATGGACCACTGGTCTGATCCAGCAGGGCTTTTTCTGATATTCTTATGGACTTACATTCTTAACCTCCACATTCAAAGGCACTAAGCCTCTGAATCCCGGAGCCAGGAGGCAACATCAGGAGAAGGCTTCGGCCTCTCTGCCCTGTTGTTGGCCCTCCAGAGGAACTGGCTGGCCACTGTGTGAGGCGGGAGGCTGGACTGGATGGACCCTCACTGGTCTGATCCAGCAGGGCTTTTCTGATATTCTTCTCAAGGGAAGGCCTTGGCCTCTCTGCCCTGTTGTTGGCCCTCCAGAGGAACTGGCTGGCCACTGTGTGAGGCGGGAGGCTGGACTGGATGGACCCTCACTGGTCTGATCCAGCAGGGCTTTTCTGATATTCTTCTCAAGGGAAGGCCTTGGCCTCTCTGCCCTGTTGTTGGCCCTCCAGAGGAACTGGCTGGCCACTGTGTGAGGCAGGAGGCTGGACTAGATGGATCCTCACTGGTCTGATCCAGTAGGGCCTTTCTGATATTCTTCTCAAGGGAAGGCCTTGGCCTCTCTGCCCTGTTGTTGGCCCTCCAGAGGAACTGGCTGACCCCTGTGTGAGACAGGATGTTGGACTAGGTGGACCCTCCCTGGTCTGATCCAGCAGGGCTCTTCTGAGGTTCTTATCAGGGGAAGGCCTTGGCCTCTTTGCCCTGTTGTGGTCCTCCAGAGGAACTGGCTGGCCCCTGTGTGAGACAGGAGGCTGGACTAGATGGACCCTCACTGGTCTGACCCAGCAGGGCTCTCCTGAGGTTCTTATCAGGGGAAGGCCTCGGCCTCTCTGCCCTGTTGCTGGCCCTCCGGAGGAACTGGTTGGCCCCTGTGTGAGGCAGGAGGCTGGACTGGATGGACCCTCCCTGGTCTGATCCAGCAGGACTGTTCTTAGGTTCTGGTCAGAAAATAAAATGTGGATGCTCGCCAGTACAGGGTCAAAGGGGACCTTTGCACTGGCACATTCAAACAGCACCCGACTCCAGAAGTGCCTTTCAGTAGCAGACTACTTTCCCCCTACCTCTGCCAGCTGAATTTAGCGGCCGCCGAGTTTGCAGGCAGGGCGGCGTCAAAGTGAAGGCCCTTGCAGCCGAGTCAAGAACTGCAGGGGAGCAGGTGTGAAAGCGGTGACTTGCACAGTGTGCGCCACGCACCCCTCGCTTCGCACATTTCTGGCTGGCGGTTGCCCGGCTTCCTGGGGGTTGCCCACATCTGCTTCCCCTTCCGTTCGTGCCCTCCGAGCTGCAAACAGAGCCCTCTTTCTGCCCTTCCTCTCCTCCTTCCCAGAAAGATTTTTCTGCTTATCCGCTCTTCTCCGCGGCTCGCGTTCCTTCTCGGCTCTTTCCACCCAAACGAAGCCGCGAAACCACAAAAGAGGAGCACGTGGTGGCAACATGAGTGCAGGCTGGTGTGTGTGTGTGTGGGGAGGCTGGTAAAAATAGTTTGGGTTTGTGCATCTCTCTTCCACTTTTGTGTTCTTCTGGCTGACATTCCATCGTGTTGTTTTTGCCATTTGCAAAAAAAAAAAAAAATGCTATCGTGGTCTCCTTGGACAGCCGACTTCTGGTGACCCCCTTGGGTTCTGAAGGCAAGAAACTTTTAGAGGTTGTGTTGCCCTTGCCTGCCTCTGCGTAGCAACCCTGGACTTCCTTGGTGGTCTCCCATCCAAATAGTAGCCAAGCCCGGCGCCTGCTTAGCTTCTGAGATCTGGTGAGATCTGGCTACACTGGGCCATCCAGAGCTGAGAGAGCACTGACTGAAACTGCCCTTTTTCAAGAACAGCTCTGACAGAACTATGGCTTGCCCAAGGTCATCCAGCAGGTACAAAGTGGAGGAGTGGGGAATCAAACCTGGTTCTCCCAGATTAGAGCCTGCGCACTTAACCATGACACTAAACTGGGCCCAAGAGGCTCAACATCTAACCGGGGGCGGGGGGGTGCGCAACCGCCCAGTGTACCCATTGAGAGAATTCTCTTAACCCTTTCCCTCCCAGCTCCTCTTGCATGGAGCCTTTACAATATCTAACATAAATAATCCCAGGAAAGGGAAGGGAGAAAGAGGACTGTGTTTTATTGGTTTCGCTAACAGTATGGCTGTTTTTGGCTTTCAGGGCTGTCACCGCAAGGAGAAATCGTGGTGCCCCGCTGGATTTCGGGGGGACGGAACAGGCGAGCCGCCGACGTCGCGGACAAGGTGGGTGTGGCCCTCGAGGGCTGTTGGCGCGATCCTTGCTGATTGATTGAGAGTCCCAGTTCACATCTCTCTCTCTTTTTCCCTGGTGCAATTCAAACAGTCCGGCCCAGTTTTGCTTTGTTTCCCCCCGAGATCCATACTGAGCCGAAAGTGGGTCATACATCCCCCTCGAAAGGTGCTCGGTTGGCATTTAAGGGAAACGGTAAACGTAGAGGCTGGAGAGGGGGAGATTTCTTGCAGGGGATGCGAAGTATGGCTCTTGAAAGTCAGTGCTGGCCCATAGCATAGATTTGTCACAATGGAGTAAGATATGGAACGGGACTATCAAGTTGACCAAATCGGTTGCATTTAAAGAAAGTTTGTATAAAACGCTCTATAGACGGCACCTAACCCCAGATAGGTTAGCTGAAATGTATAAAAATTTGAGTAACAAATGTTGGAAATGTAATAATCATGTTGGATCATACTATCGTATGTGGTGGACGTGTAAAAAGGTTCATAAATACTGGATTGGAGTACGTACTCTCTGACAATCAGGGTTGAACATGACAATCGTTTTTAAACCAGAAATATTCTTGTTAAACTGTCTACCAGATGACTTAGATAAGAACCATAGTTAATGAGTTGACAACGAAGATTACGGGACAGATTGACAAATATACTAAAAGGAAAAATGGAAGAAGAATTTATGGGACCATGGAGGACGTTTTATGACTGGTTAAACCATAAGTATGAAGAAAGTAAGACTAAATGAAGAACAATAAGAAAGTTGGTTATAATAGTTGTGAAAATTTCAGGAGAGGGTTTGCATGCAGAATGTAAATTTGGACCCTCACTGATCCAGCAGGGCTCTTCTGTTGTTCTTCTCAGGGGAAGGCCTCGGCCTCTCTGCCCTGTTGCTGGCCCTCCAGAGGAACTCGGCCACTGTGTGAGGCAGGAGGCTGGACTAGATGGACCACTTTGGTCTGATCCAGCAGGGCTCTTCTGATGTTCTTCTCAGGGGAAGGCCTCGGCCTCTCTGCCCTGTTGTTGGCCCTCCAGAGGAACTGGTTGGCCCCTGTGTGAGATAGGATACTGGGCTAGATGGACCACTGGTCTGATCCAGCAGGACCCTTCTGAGGTTCCTATCAGGGGAAGTCCTCGATCTCTCTGCCCTGTGGTTGGCCCTCCAGAGGAACTGGTTGGCCCCTGTGTGAGGCAGGATGCTAGACTAGATGGACCCTCACTGGTCTGATCCAGCAGGGTCCTTATCAGGGGAAGGCCTCAGCCTCTCTGCCCTGTTGTTGGCCCTCCAGAGGAACTGGCTGGCCCCTGTGTGAGACGGGAGGCTGGACTAGAGGGACCCTCCCTGGTCTGATCCAGCAGGGCTCTCCTGATGTTGTTATCAGGGGGAGGCCTCCGCTTGGGGAGGGCAGGGTCTGGGAAGGAAAGGGGCTACCGCAGGTCATAAGGCCATCGAGTCCACCCACTGAAGGAGCCATTTTCTCCAGGGGAACTGATCTCTGTCGTCTGGAGACCAGTGTTCATTCTGGGGGATCTCCAGGCCCCACCTGGAGGCTGGCGACTTGAGGCCATGCAGCAGGAGAGCTGCACGAATCCACCCAGCAAGGAAGGAAAAGGACCGAGGGCTGCATTTGGCAACGGGGCCCACTTGGGTTTCGGAGCCGGACAGCTGTTGGTTTCCATTTCTCCGGACAGAGTGGGTGAACTGGAAAATTCAGCTGCCCGTGACCGGCTTTATTGCCTCAAGCCTGTATAGGCTCTTTTGTTTGGGAGAGATCTTGCACAGGGCCAAGTGAAAAAAAGCCGCCAAACGCAGCTGCGTATTGGCATTCTTGTGCCCTGTAAAATAAATTTACAATCGTCCTATTCTTGGTCAAGAGACGGAGACACACAAGGAAAGGGAAGTCTTGCCACGTTGGGGCTTCTGACCAAGTGTTGACCCAGATCCAACCGCAAATAAAACTGAAAATTGGAGAAGGAGAAAGGTTCTGAATGGCCGGACTGATAACGAACTGAAATAAATGGGTTTTGGGTTTTGCTTTTTGTTAAAACAGCTGGACCAATATCGGCCAGGAAATAGTTCCAATAATAAGAAGAAAAATACATAAATACAGGGGCCCTGACCTGGAGAGCCCGGGCAAGCCCGATCTCCTCAGATCTCGGAAGCCAAGCATGGCCGACTTTGGCAAGTACTTGGATGGGAGACCTCCAAGGAATACCAAGGCTGGGAGGCGGGGGCAGGCTTTACTCAGCCACCTCTCTGAATATCCTCCAGGCCCCCAGTAGGGGTCCGTCACCAGAGGTCGCCATGACTTCCAGGTCCACACGCACACACATGCATCTATATATCGAATAGTGAACTTGCCCCCGGAGTGCAGATCGCTAAATCAGCGCTCCGGGGGCAGCTGGGGGGCCGGGGGAGGTTTGTGCACACGTGGGCCAGTCCCCACGTATGCACAAAAATAAAAAAAGTTAAAAAAAATTCCGGGGGGATGTTTAAATTCCCCCGAAAGTGCAAGAGCGTCTCCTGCGCGGGCGGGGGAAGACAGGCCTCGCTGCCGCCGCCGCCTCCTCCCCGGAGCCGGCAGGCAGTATATATATATGTGTGTGTGTGTGTGTGTGTATTTTTACAAAAAATACCAAAAAATGTCAGTGGAAATTAGCTGTTGTAGATTTTCCGGGATGTGTGACCGTGGTCTTGGCAATGTAGGACCTGACGTTTCGCCAGTAGCTGTGACTGGCATCCTCAGAGGTATACCACTGAAAGACGGAATCCTCTCTGTGTCAAGGTGAGAAGCAAAATGTGTCAAGGTGAGAAGCAGGTCATTTCTGTCTACTCAGGAAGGTGGGGCAGGGCGGAGTCATTCTCTTGTAGGAGTTCCCCAGGCTGTGTCAAGGTGAGAAGCAGGTCATTTCTGTCTACTCAGGAAGGTGGGGTAGGGCGGAGTCATTGTCTTGTAGGAGTTCCCCAGGCTGTGTCAAGGTGAGAAGAAGGTCATTTCTGTCTACTCAGGAAGGTGGGGTAGGGTGGAGTCATTCTCTTGTAGGAGTTCCCCAGGCTGTGTCAAGGTGAGAAGAAGGTCATTTCTGTCTACTCAGGAAGGTGGGGTAGGGCGGAGTCATTCTCTTGTAGGAGTTCCCCAGGCTGTGTCAAGGTGAGAAGCAGGTCATTTCTGTCTACTCAGGAAGGTGGGGTAGGGCGGAGTCATTGTCTTGTAGGAGTTCCCCAGGCTGTGTCAAGGTGAGAAGCAGGTCATTTCTGTCTACTCAGGAAGGTGGGGTAGGGCGGAGTCATTCTCTTGTAGGAGTTCCCCAGGCTGTGAAGCATGCTAATGGAGGAGCTTTCCTGAGGAGGTTCTTTTGTATATGGATTGTTTCCTGAGGAGGTTTCCCAAGGAGGTTCTTTTGCACGTGGCGAAACATCAGGTCCTACAATGCCAAGACCACGTCCAGACAACCTGGAAAATCTACAACAGCTAATGAACTCTGGCCGCGAAAGCCTTCGACAGCGTATTGTCTATGGGAAGCTTGCAACTTTAATAGTACAGACTCATGAAAATAGTTTTTAAAAAAGGAAAATACGGGGATGGGAGGGACAGCTCTGTGCAAACAGCTGAGCAATGTAACTAGCCGGGTTGCCAGCCTCCAGGCAGGACCTGGGGATCTCCAAGAATTACAACTCATCTCCAGACTACAGAGATCTTTTCCCCTGGAGAAAATGGCTGCTTTGGAGGGGGGGGGGTCCCTGATGTTGCGCACTGCCGAGGCACCTCCCCTCTTCAGATCCCGCCTTCCCCAAGCTCCGCCCCCAAATCCCCAGAAACTTTCCCAAACTTGAGCTGGGTATCCTAGTAGCCAGTGTGATAAGTGGTTAGACTATCAGACTGGAGAGACCTGGGTTCAGATCCCTGCTCTGTCAAGAAGCCGTTTGGGTGACCATGGGCCGGTCGCTCGCTCTTAGCCAGACCTACCTCACAGAGTTGTTGTGATGGAGGAGGCACACCCCGTGTGCAGCCCTGAGCTTTTGGAAGCAAGTGTAGACTTTCCAATTTCCCGGGGGGGGGGGGGCGGGGGCTGGGCCAGAGGCATTGCTTTGCTAGGAGCAAGGGTGGCTCCCGGGGGAGGCTGAGCACCTTCCTGAAAATTTCGGTGGGGGCTGACGCCCTGACGCCCCCACGAAGATTACGCCTATGGGTGGGATTAAAATAAAGGATGCAAACACCAGGGACTTAGAGGCACGCTGCCTCTGAACATGGAGGTTCCGTTTAGCCATCATGGTTCTTTTGTGGCTACGTTTGGTGTCGTGGTTAAGTGCGCGGACTCTAATCTGGGAGAACCGGGTTTGATTCCCCACTCCTCCACTTGCAGCTGCTGGATGACCTTGGGCAAGCCACAGTTCTGTCAGAGCTGTTCTTGGAAAAAGAGCAGTTTCTGTCAGAGCTCTCTCAGCCCCACCTACCTCACAGGCTGTCTGTTGTGGGGAGGGGAAGGGAAAGGAGTTTGTAAGCCGCTCTGAGACACCTTTGGGTAGTGAAGGGTGGGGTAGAAATCCAATCTCTTCTCTTCTTCTTCACTTGCCTTGAAAGCCTCTTGCTGGGGTCCCCAGAAGTCAGCTTGGTGGCACATTGTGCACACAAACCAAGACAGTCTTCTAAAGGTGGCGACACACACCCCTCAAACCTTAACTAGATTGATAGCCTGACCTAATATACCGAATCACAGAATCACAGAGCTGGAAGGGGGCATTCGGGCCTTCTGGTCCACCCCCCTGCTCAGTGCAGGATCAGTCTAGAGCAGTGATGGCGAGCCTTTTAGAGACCGAGTGCCCAAACTGCGACCCAAAACCCACTTATTTATCGCAAAGGGCCAACATGGCAATTTAACCTGAAAACTGAGGTTTTACTTTAGAAAAAACAACTCCTACGTTAACTTAAGATGATCCAAACAAAGTAAGGAAAGCAATCCCAAATGCGTTCATTTACTTCAAATTATTTGGCAGAGAATTCGACACTTTAATGATAGTCTGGGCCTGGCTGGGGCGATGGCACACGTGCCCACAGAGAGGGCTCTGAGGGCCACCTCTGGCCCCCGTGCCATAGGTTCGCCACCACTGCTCTAGAGCATCTCTGAGAAGTGTCTGTCCAGCCGCTGCTTGAAGACTGCCAGGGAGGGGGAGCTCACCACCTCCGGAGGCAGTCAATTCCACTGTGGCACAACTCTGCCTGTAGGAAAGCTTTTCCTAATACCCAGCCGGTACCTTTCCTTCCGTGATTTGAACCCATGATTGCAAGTCCTGTCTTCTGCTGCCGACAGGAACGGCTCCCTGCCCTCCTCCCAGTGTTGTTGTTGTTCAGTCGCACAGTCGAGTCCGACTCTCCGCGACCCCATGGACCAGCTCCCGCCAGGCCCTCCTGTCTTCCGCCGTCCTCTGAAGTTTGCTCAATTTCATGTTCGTTGCATCGATGACACTGTCTGACCATCTCATCCTTTGCCGTCCCCATCTTCTTTGACCTTCAGTCTTTCCCAGATTCAGGGTCTTCTCCATGGAGTGCTCCCTTCTCATTGGGTGGCCAAAGTAAAAGGGTGCTGTTGTTGTTCAGTCGCACAGTCGAGTCCAACTCTTCGCGACCCCATGGACCAGATCCCGCCAGGCCCTCCTGTCTTCCGCCGTCCTCTGAAGTTGGCTCAACTTCATGTTTGTTGCACCTATGACACTGTCTCACCATCTCATCCTTTGCCGTCCTCGTCTTCTTTGACCTTCAATCCTTCCCAGCATCAGGGTCTTCTCCAGTGAGGGCTCCCTTCTCCTCCCAGTGGCAGCCCTTCAAGTCCTTCAAGAGAGCCGTCCTGTCCCCCCTCCACCTCCTCTTCTCCAGACTGAACCTTCCCAAGTCCCTCAGCCTTTCCTCCAGGGTCTTGGTGGTCTCCAGGCCCCCGATCATCCTCGTCACTCCCCTCTGCACCTGCTCCATCCCGCCCACATCCTTTCGGAAGGCAGGTCCTCCAGAACTACACAGGAGACTCCAGATGCATGCTTGGGCGAAACACCTTTGCATTCGGTGGCCCAGTTTGTTGACCTGGATTGTTCTCCTTGCTGCGATTTTCAGTAAGAACAGAGAGAGTGGAAGGAAGGGGGGGGGGAGGACTGTTTCTGTTTCTATATATAGGCCCCCAGAGTGGCTCTGACCAGGGAATGCAAAGTTTATTTTTACTTGCCATTTGCTTCTCGGTGCCCGGCGTTTCTCGGGAAGGCAATGGAGAGGGTGTCATTTCGGGGAGGGAATGAAGTTCCTCCTCCTGTACCTATTAATGGCATGCACACACACACCCCGCCCGCCCCCACAGCCTCCTCTGCAAAATGCAGAAATTGTCCGGGGAGTCCCAAGGAAGGAGAGCCAGATCCCTTCGTTTGTTTCCTAGATTCTGATCTGCCTCAATGGGCTCGGAAGCCTCAAACAGGCCCCCCCCCTTAATTTTAGCAACAGATTTTAGATCCCTGCAACAAAGACGCCGTGCTAAGATGGGCTTTGTGTGTTTGCTGTTCACGCCTCCTGCCTGGGGTTGCCAGCCCTCCAGGTGGAGCCCGGAGCTGCCCTGGAATTACAACCGATCTCCCGCCGATGGAGATCAGTTTCTCAGGAGAAAATGGCTGCTTTGGGAGTGGACTCCCTGGCATTAGACGAGGGGTACCATATTTTGAAAAGCAAAAAGAGGACATAAGAGAAGCCCATGTTGGATCAGGCCAGTGGCCCATCCAGTCCAACACTCAGTCACACAGTGGCCAAAAACACCAGGTGCCCTCAGGAGGTCCAGCAGTGGGGCCAGAACTTCAAAAGCCCTCCCACTGTTGCCCCCCCCCCAAGCACCAAGAATACAGAGCATCCCTTGCCCCAGACTGAGAGTTCCTATCTGTACCTTGTGGCTAAGAGCCACTGATGGACCTCTGCTCCAGACGTTTGTCCATAAGAACATAAGAGAGAAGCCAGTGTTGGCTCAGGCCAATGGCCCATCCAGTCCCATACTCTGTCACACAGTGGCCAAAAATACCAGGGACCATCAGGAGGTCCAGCAGTGGGGCCAGGACACTAGAAGCCCTCCCACTGTTGCCCCCCCCCAGCACCAAGAATTCAGAGCATCCCTTGCCCCAGACTGAGAGTTCCTATCTAGACCTTGTGGCTAATAGCCACCGATGAACCTCTGCTCCATATGCTTATCCAATTCCCTCTTATAAGAATACAAGAGAAGCCCATGTTGGATCAGGCCAGTGGCCCATCCAGTCCAACACTCTGTCACACAGTGGCCAAAAATACCAGGGGCCATCAGGAGGTCCAGCAGTGGGGCCAGGACACCATAAGCCCTCTCACTTTTGACCCCCCCCCAAGCACCAAGAATTCAGAGCATCACTCGCCCCAGACTGAGAGTTCCTATCTAGACCTTGTGGCTAATAGCCACCAATGGACCTCTGCTCCAGATGCTTATCCAATTCCCTCTTATAAGAACATAAGAGAAGCCAAGGTTGGATCAGGCCAATGGCCCATCTAGTCCAACACTCTGTCACACAGTGGCCAAAAATACCAGGGGCCACCAGGAGGTCCAGCAGTGGGGCCAGGACAATAGAAGCCCTCCCACTGTCCCACCCCCAGCACCAAGAATTCAGAGCATCCCTTGCCCCAGACTGAGAGTCCCTATCTATACCTTTTGGCTAAAAGCCACTGATGGACCTCTGCTCCAGATGTTTCTCCAATTCCCTCTTGAAGCCGTCCATGCTTGTAGCGGCCACCACCTCCTGCGGCAGTTAATTCCACGTGTTAATCACTCCTTGGGTGAAGAAGGACTTCCTTTTATCTGTTCTAACCCGGCTGCTCAGCAATTTCATAGAGTGCTCACGAGTTCTCGTATTGTGAGAAAGGGAGAAAAGTACCTCTTTCTCTACCTGCTCTTTCCCATGCATAATCTTATAAACCTCGATCATGTCATCCCTCAGCCGTCGTTTCTCCAAGCTAAAGAGCCCTAAGCGCTTTAACCTTTCTTCATAGGGAAAGTGTTCCAACCCTTTTATCATCCTAGGTGCCCTTTTCTGCACTTTCCCCAGTGCTATAATATCCTTTGTGAGGTGTGGTGACCAGAACTGGCTGAGGTGTGGCTCAGTGGTAGAGCCTCTGCTTGGCATGCAGAAGGTCCCAGGTTCAATCCTTTGCGAATGTGATAAAAGGACAGACAGACTCACATTCTAGGTGTATCTGAAGAAGTGACTGCAGTGACTCACGAAAGCTCCTCCCCTGCCACATATTTTGTTAGTATTTAAGGTGCTCCTGGAATCTTGCACTTTTCTCCTGCGGCAGACAGACTAACACGGGGACCCATCTTGATCTATCAAATATTTTGTTCTTTTGTTGAACCAGTCTAATAATCCATCTAAATAAATAGTTCCTGGATAATTGCAAAGGTGTCTCAGAATATGTCTGCTGTTCATGTGGCACAGTGGAAGCCGCACTTTGAAATGCACACCATTTTTATTTACCATAAGCCGTCCCTGATATCTCGTACCTACCTTGGGGGAAGGTGCCTTTTTACGAGAAGGAGAGACTGACCCAAGGTCATTCAGCAGGCTGTATGTGGAGGAGTGGGGAATCAAACCCAGTTCTCCCAGATTAGAGTCCGCGCACTTAACCACACGACACCAAACTGGCTCAAAATGTAGGTGTGCAAAAACTTTCCAGGGTTCCGCCCCCCAGCCAGGGGTCTAGGCAGTAAATGAACAGCTGCCCGTATGCATGTCTTCTCCGTTGGGGCTCTCCCCTTATGGAATGGCCTACCTGCGGGGGTCAGGATGGCTTAAATAATATCTGCATTGGGATGGGGTAGGTGGAGGCCATCTTGATTCATTAGGGTTGCCAGATCTGGGTTGGGAAACACCTGGAAATTTTGGGGGTGGAGCCTGAGGAGGGCGGGGCTTGGGGGCATCAGGCCGTAGAGTCCCCCATCCAAAGCGGCCATTTTCTCTGGGTAAACTGGTCTCTGTCGCCTGGAGGCCGGTCGTAATAGCAGGCGCGTGGCCTTCTTCCACCCCTTGGAGGCTGGCAGCCCGGTGGATTTGGAAACATGTAATGCGTGCTGCGGTGGCTTAAGTGGTTAAGACGCTGAACTGCAGGCTGTGGAAGGTCAGTAGTTCAGCAGTTCGAGACCCGAGTGTGCCGCAAGACGGAGTGAGCTCCCGTCTCTAGTTCCAGCTCCTGCCAACCTAGCAGTTCGAAAGCAAGAAATTGCAAGTCGATAAATAGGGACCACTTCAGTGGGAAGGTAACAGCGTTCCGTGCGCCTTGGTGTTTAGTCATGTTGGCCACATGACCACGGAAACGTCTTCGGACAGTGCTGGCTCTTCAGCTTGGAAACGGAGATGAGCACCGCAACCCTAGAGTCGGACTCGACTGGCTTTCAAGCGAGGGAGACCTTTACCTTTAATGCGTGCGCACGGGCCAGGATGCCTTGGCCTTCTCTCCGACAGCCATGGAAACATGGGCTGAGAGGTTGCTTTCGAAGCGGACGTTTGGTATTTCGATTCTGGGGTTGCCTGGCGAATTGGCGGCTGCTGTCTTTGGCTGACGTCATTGATGCCGCTCTTTGCTGGCCGCTTCTTGTCTGTTAAAGTCAGGGGTGAAAGAAATTTCTTACCGGTCTTGTCCCTCTCTGGAGGCGGGTAACGTTTCAGCCTTTTCCTCACTTAGCAGCGTTCTTGACGGTTTCGCTGTAAACTGGGATCCCAGGCAATGCTCCAGGTAAGCTTTGGAGCCTTGTGAGCAAAAATTCGACTTTGCGAGCTGCTGGTATTAAAGTGGTGTGCGAGCGATTTGGCTGCTGCGTCAATCAGTTTGCTCTGGAGCCCTCCTTCCCTAGCGGAGACCGAAATGTGTGAGCTGGAGGCTAGAAAACTGTGAGCTATAATGATGATGATGATGATGATAATAATAATATACTTTATTGTCATTGTACATAGTACAACGAAATTAAGATGCAATCATTTCGGTGACCTACAACAATATTCATATACACTCACACAACCGTTCACAGCTATCTCATAACTCCCTTAAGGTTCACAGAGCAACTTAAAACCACTAATGTCACCCAA
>NW_015175492.1:105067-107863 GCF_001447785.1 Gekko japonicus | reverse complement strand
CTTAGCGTGTGTGGCAGCAGCCATTGTTGGTCAGATTCTCTGACCACGTTGCGTTTTAATGATCTTCCGCTTGATCTTCGGTGCTTGTCCCGGTCAAACCAGCTTGTGTCTGAAGGCCACACAGCAACTGGACCGTCAGGGCGGAGGGGAGCCTCGATTCTCTAGCATTACGCCATCGAAGAGGCTACCCCTCAAAAGCCCTCTGGCCTGGAGCCTATCGCAAAGGCTCCATGGGGGTGTCAAAGTCCATGTTATAAGATTCTGAGTATCACTTTACTTGCATGAGAAATTCTTTCATCTCCTCTGTATAGTTGTTCAGTATATTGTTCCCATCTTTTCTTTATTTTGTCTGTTTAATTAATGTATTTCCAAGTTGGTCTTTTGGCATAGCTAATGTGCTTTAAATTTCCCCCTGATTTCTTGAACCTTATGGAACAGATCACTTGTTCTTCCTTTTTTGTTGGGGTTATATTTCTTTACACTGGTTATTATACCAGTTCCATTTGTCTCTATGTGCAAGTCACTGGAATGCTGCATTTAGACTTGTGATTCTATTTCTGTCACCTTTTACTTTTGCTTCTTGTCTTGTATATTCTTGCAAATATACCCAATACTTGAGAGGAAACCGCAAGCAGATGCACCCTACGCTATCTTAGAGCATATACCTTAATTTTTGCTATCTGGTCAGAGAGAGTAAAGTTCTCAATTAAACTTTCAGTTTACCCCTGATGCCCTGGTGCTGTTTCTGCCCCATCTCCTTCTGGTCTTTTTTCTCCCTCCTGCAAGGTAGGGCCAGAAACTACTTTTTACCCAGCAAGAATCAGCTCCACAAGGAGAAGAGCTACTTCCATTGCAGGAAGGCTCCTTGGGCTGGAAGAAGACTTCAGATGTGACTGTCTTAGAAATGAATTTTGATCAAGCAAAGGCAGTACTCAAACAAAGGATGCTGGATATTCAACGACAGAATGATATTAATAAAGCACCAGAATTTCTGGCCTCAGATCACACAAAATATAAGGTAGCACCAGCGATGTACCTTTCCCAACTGGAGATTCCAGACCAAAGGAGGGCATTTTCTCTAGCCAGATGGCAAGCATTCCCCTCTGCAGTGTTAGAAGGGCGGTTTAGAAAGATTCCCATGCACGAGAGGGTTTGTCCTTGCGGGGATGGTGAGGTTGAAACAATCGAACATTACATTGCCGTTTTTATCATGAAATCCATATAAAGACTATTTCCCCCCTTCTTAAGAAATATCCGGGTCGCTCTGATACAGAGTTTTGCAAAATGCTTCTCATGGGTAACAACCCAATAGTTACCGCTCCCAGTGCGAGATTCTTATCAGCTGTGTATAAATTACGCCAAGAGATATTACGAAGTATACCAGAATTTTAACTGTTTTAAACTTTTAAATATTGCTGTGTATATATTGTGCATAAGATTTTGTTGTGAATGTTTTTATATGATTTATGCTGGTCAATGACTGTATTAATAATAAAGTAAAGTAAAGACTTCAGATGTGACTGAACAGAGTGGCCGGATAAAAGCCAGTGACAGGTATTTCTGAGACAGCCGTTTTTATGCCAATAAAGGCGAACTTGAGACAGCTGTTTGGCTGAACTAGGAATGGCATTGGGAGGGAAGTCATGCGGCAGTTACCCGAAGAACCACATGCCAACTTCCTCTTTCTGCTAGTAGGGTGGGTACAGTGAAAGACAACTGCCCATCTACAAGCACAACATTTTATATCTGTATTATGAAGCTGTTTCAGTGGTAAAACACAAAGATTTCTACAAAATCGGCAGTTGGGGGATCGGGGGCACAGCTGGGAATAATAATAACAACAACAACAACAACTTTCAATTTATTAATCGCTTTCCCCAGTGGGCTCAAAGCGATGTACAGTTACACATTAGACAGGGGACTAACAATGTTCATTGGGGATAGGGATTTAGTGATGTCTGCTGAGGAATGCAGGGGGATGTGATATTTGGACTGAAATTTTTATTTATGTTTTTGTTTGTTTATATCCCACTTCTCTCCTCAGTGGGGACCCAATAGTGGCTGGCAATATAAAATAAAAAAACACAAGAGAAATCAATAAGAGAAAGGGGGCAACAGGGAGGTGTCTGAATATAGAGCAGGTCTTCCTCTGTCTCTTGACTGATCTTCCTGCCACCCCAAGATGTGACCTGAAGAACAGGAGCTCTTTGGCTCATGCCTTTGGGCACACCCTGGCCTAGGCCTTAAATACCAGTGGAACAGGCGCATCAGTGAGTTATTAGGCAGCTGCTGCTAGCTACAAACTATACAGCACACAGTTTAATATAGCCAGGAACACCAAAACAACTGTGAGCTGAAATACCCGCAAGTATAAATGTACAAAAAGAGACTTCAATAAAGTGAAAAGCAGCATATAATTAGCAAGATCAGTAACAAATATTACATATGGGAATGAAAAATCCACAGAATCCTTGAAGGGAAACAGTCAAGTCCAGAGAAGATATCCAACACTTTTCCTAGGTAGTTTATAGTGTTTCAGACTCCTGGTCCTTCCTCAGGAACAAAGAACTATAGAAGTACAACATTGTAAAAGTATAAAATACAGCCATGCTTTATAACAATATAGCTTTTAAACAATGATGCTTAATAACAATATATAATCACTGTTACACAGAGTCTCATGTATCTTACCAACATAGGAAGTCTCATACCAGTTTCTTAACAGGATGATGCTATTCACCTTCTCTGTAAAAGAGAGTAACTCCTTAGAATAAAGAATACATAGCATAATATATA
>NW_015175492.1:103716-103839 GCF_001447785.1 Gekko japonicus | reverse complement strand
CAGGGAACAGTCAGGGTTGATTTCTTTTAGGATTGACTGATTTCATCTTCTTGCAGTCCAAGGGACTCTCAAGAGTCTTCTCCAGCACCATAGTTCAAAAGAATCCATTCTTCGGCGCTCGGC
>NW_015175492.1:91911-103683 GCF_001447785.1 Gekko japonicus | reverse complement strand
AATACCATTGCTTTGACCATGCGAACTTTTGTTGGCAGGGTGATGTCTCTACTTTTTATCATGCTGTTTAGGTTCGCCATCGCTTTCCTCCCAAGGACCAGGCGTCTTTTAATTTCATGGCTGCTGTCACAGTCTGCCAATCCAATAAATTCATTCATAGTAAAATCCTTATAGTAGAAGAGTTCCAAAGATATATATGATATGCTGGACTCTTCTGAATTACTAAAGTATTCTATATTCATAACTAATTAATGAAACTGGAGTAATAACTCTCTACATTCTATAATTACAGACATTGGCTACCATATTATCCATTGTGCGGCATGTGGTACTCCAAAAGTCTAAAATACTAAGTACAAATTTATCAAAAACTGGCCAAGCACAAGAAGAACTTACATAAAAGCAGTTCATAGTAACAACAAGCAACAAACAGCTACCAGACTCTTCCAGTTTGGTGTAGTGGTTAAGTGTGCGGACTCTAATCTGGGAAAACCGGGTTTGATTCCCCACGCCTCCACTTGCAGCTGCTGGATGACCTTGGGCAAGCCATGGTTCTGTCAGAGCTGTTCTCTCAAGGACAATTCTGAAAAGAGCTCTCTCAGTCCCACCTACCTCACAGGATGTCTGTTGTGGGGAGGGAAAGGGAAAGGAGTTTGTAAGCCACTCTGAGACTCCGAGTGGAGGGTGGGGTATAAATCCAATTTTCTCCTCCTCCTCCTCCACCAGTTTGGTGTAGTGGTTAAGTGCGCGGACTCTAATCTGGGAGAACCGGGTTTGATTCTCCACTCCTCCACTTGCACCTCTTGGATGACCTTGGGCAAGCCATAGTTCTGACAAGAGCTGTCCTTGAAAAAGAGCAGTTTCTGTCCAAGCTCTCTCAGCCCCACCTACCTCACAGGGTGTTTGTTGTGGGGAGGGGGAGGGAAAGAAGTTTGTAAGCCGCTCAGAGACTCCTTTGGGTAGTGAAGGGCGGGATATAAATCCAATCTCCTCTTCTGTGTCTTCTTCTTCCTCCCCATTTCCTCCCCAGCTAAGCCCCTTCTCCCATTGTCTGCTTGCCTGTCTGAGTTCCCCATGGCTGATTTTGCTTCTGCTTCTTTTTGCCATTCTGCCATCCCAGTTCTGACAGGTTTGGAAGCTGAACTGTAGCGCTGGCAACAGGGTCCTTGACTAGAATCCTCTGAACATCTGATGTGGGGTTTTTTTTTAAATGTTCCCTTTTGCCAGCAACCACTACCCCTTCGGACAGCCCCTACGCTCAGATACCCATCTTCCCATTGATCCCCAACCGGGATTGTGTGATGGCAGGAAAGCCAAAGAAGGATATCCACAAACTGGCAGCCCTGAGGAGTATGGAGCCTGTCACATCTTTTGAGGACCATTTCTTCCACAAGAGAAGGTGGCTGCCAGAGGTGAGAGCAGGTTTGGATTGGTCTTTAGTGCCTGGGATAATAATACCTTGGGATAATAATGTTTCTTATTCCCCACTTTCCAGATAGGGCTTGGGGTCAAATCTGCTTAGCTTCACCTGTAGAACTGTGACAACCAGGTTGTTTTCTGCGCCAGCCTTGAGGCTGCAAGACTGGAATTCTTATGGTGTAAAATGGGAGGCTCTTCTGGTTCAAGGAGCCTCAGACTGACTTCCCTTCCTCAACAACTCCGAAGCCTGAGCCCAAGAGATAGAAATAGGAAAGCACTGATTTCTTTACTCCTCTCGGCTGCTAAGACAACAATAGCATGCAAATGAAAAAGATGCAGGACCCCCACTAATTGATCAGTGGTATACCAGAGTGTGGGATCACTTTATAATGCATAAAATCTCGTCAGGTATCCAGCAATCTGATCCTCACTCAGCATATCAGGATTTCATTAGCAAATGGTGGCCTGTATTAGAAAGGCTGGACTGTAACCCAGATGGTAGAAATTCTTTTAATTCGCATGATAGTTATGAATTCATAAAATTATAGTATGAATGGTTAGATTGTTATTGAGTTTTATGTTACAACTGTATTATACTTGACCTGTTGTACTGACTGAGACACTTGGAACTGTTGTTGTTGTTATTATTGTTTTATGATTTAACTCCTTTTATTGTTATTGATACACATTTTTAAAAATAATTCTTTCAATTTATTAATCGCTTTCCCCAGTGGACTCATTGTTATTGTTATTAAAAATAATAATATTCTTCATAAAAAACAACTAGGCAAGATGCTTGGAGTTCTAGGAAGGTATCTGCCAGCGGGATTTTTTCCCCATTCAAAAGAAGAAACCATCACTGGATCCTTCTGATCCGGCTAACTATCACCCAGTTTCGAACGTGCTATTCCTGGGTAAGGTGGTTGAACGAGTAGCGCCAGAAGAGTTGCAGGTCTTCCTGGAGGACACGTCGGCATTGGCCCCGTTCCAGTCTGGCTTCTGACCTGGCCATGGGACGCAGCTGGTGTTGGTTGCCCTTTCAGATGATCTCCTTAGGCAACTGGATTGGGGTGGGTCTGTGCTGCTGTTGTTAGATCAGTCGGCAGCATTTGACACGATAGACCATGTCTTGTTGACCCACCACCTTGCCACCATTGGTTTATGTGGGTCAGCCCTTCAGTGGCTGTGCTGATTTCTCCAAAGGCGAGGACAGAGGGTGGTGCTAAGGGAGAGGGTCTTATCACAACACCCGCTAGTGTGCGGGGTCCCTCAGGGACTGATCCTCTCCCCGATGCTGTTTAACATCTATATGCGCCCTCTCACCCAGTTAGTCAGGAGTTTCAGGCTAGGGTGTCATCAGTATGCAGATGACACCCAGCTGTATCTGTTAATGGACGGCTGACCGGATACCATCCCAGGAGACGTGGCCAGTTGTCTGGAGGCAATGGTAGGATGGTTAAAACCGAGTCATCTGAAACTGAACCCATCAAAGACGGAGGTCCTGTGGCTAGGTCGGGGGGTCTAGGTTGGGGAATTCACCTTCCCACTCTTGACAGAGTACAGCTAGTACCAGCTCCCTCTGCCAGGAGCTTGGGTGTGATCCTTAATGCCTCCCTCTCATTGGAGGCTCAAATCACAAATGTGGCCAGGACGTCATTTTTCCATCTTCACCGGGACCGGCAATCTCTTACCTATCCTGCGCTAACCATGCAACCATCACCTCTAGACTAGACTACTGTAACTCGCTCTATGCAGGGCTATCCTTGAACTTGCTCTGGAAACTTCAGCTGGTCCAGAATGAGGTGGCACAGGTCCTTACTGGGATACCCATAACAGCATATATACAACCTGTGCTCTACCAGCTGCATCGGCTACAGACTGAGTACTGAATCAGGTTCAAGGTTTCCATACTTACCTTCAAAGCCCTAAACGGTCTGTATCTAAGGAACCACCTCTCCCTATACACCCTCAGAGATCATTAAGCTCTTGTAGTAGTAATTTATTGCTAGTCCCTGGCCCCAGAATGGTCCAGCTGTCCTCGACCAGGGCCTACTGGCCCCAACCTGGTGGAACTTCCTGTCTAGTGAAACTCAACCCCTGTAGGACTTGGTTCAGTTCCGTAGGGCTTGTAAGTCCGAAATGGTTCACCAGGTGTATGGTTGAGGACAGTCATGGCTAAAAAGATCACTTGGCCTCTCCATTGCTGGGCCACAAATCTCGCTGGGTTGACTGCTCCCTTAATTATCCACCTCTGAAGGTTTTTTGGAGGGCACCATCTGATATGATTTGATTTGACTGATTTTAAGTTTGAACTGTAAGGTTTGGTTCAAACTGTAGTTCTGATTTTATTGTCTGTCTGATTGTTGGAAGCCACTCTGAGCCCTGCAGGATAAAAATCAAATAAATAAATAAATAAAAATCAGGTGCCCGAGGAACCCAATTCCGTTTGGGATTACAAGAAGGGCGTCTTGAAGATGCCTTCTGCCCACCGCATGCACAGCTTCCCCAATCAGAACTGGCCTCTTGGAGCTGCTGTGTGCCCTGTTGGGAAAGAATACAGGTCCTGGAATTTAGCCCCCATGAGGAAATGACAGCTCCCCAAGGCTGTTTCAGGTCAGGAAAACAGCATGGTGGGAAGTCTTCAACACCCTGTCTCTTTGCATTGTGGTCCCAACTGGTTTTGGGTTTCCATGCGTTTGACTTTGCAGAAGAAAAACCCCAGGGATTTCTGCACATGAAACACCCAGTGTTGCGTCTAGTCAGATTTCCTCCAGTTTTTTTCTCTTTTTTCAAAAAAACAGGGTAAAAAGAAAAGGGGAGGAGAAAAAACTCAAAATCTAGCAACTAATAAAAAGAAAAGGGGGGAGTATGTATAAAATAGAAACAAAAAGATAACAACAGTAGTGGCAGATCTACACATAAGTTTCTACTCCTCTACGGGTCCAAGTTTCCCCTCCAAATCCCCTGCTAACCAATCACAGGGTCCAAAGGGGGCCTGGGAAATGTAGGCCCTGTAGCCATTCTAGTACAGGCTTCCCCGGGGCCACTAGGCCTCACTACACAGGCCCAGTCTCATGACAAGTTTTTTTAGCACTGTCCACCCCCCTTGAGGGAGACGGGGTTGTCACCAGCATCGATTAAGTTTCATCTAGCAGCCATTTCAGCCTTCAACAACCCTGTTGACAGTTCAGCTGTGTTCTCTCACTGCACTGCCAAGCAATTTGTGAAGGGCCTCTACAGTCTTTACCCCCATATACTCCAATTATCTCTCAAATGTCCTTTCCACTAGTGTTGGCCCAACTGATGCTTGCACCCTTTAAGCCATTGCCTTCCTGCCCAGGGGTCATTTCCTGTGGGAGCGGGGAACGCACAGGAGCCGAGCTCTGGCAGTAAAGAGCTCAGGGGGTGGGCATATGAACAAGCCCCACCCCCTGCTCCCAGCAGCCCTCAGTCAGAGCAAGAAGCAACCAGGTAAGTTGCAGAGGCCCCCCCCCCGGTCCAAAACAGTACAGTGGCACCTTTAAGACCGAGTTTTATTCAGGTACAAGCTCTCCCTCCTCTGTGAGGACAGATCTGCACATCCCCCCCCCAATAGCTAGCAATCCAAAACAGTCCAGTGGAGCCTGAGTGGTGGGTGTTGCCTTCTGACTCACTTCCGGTGAGGTCAGGGGGTGTGGCATATGCAAATGAGTCATGCTAATGAGTTGTGCTAATGAGCTCCTGCCCCTCTTTTTCTACGAAATGACTCCTGCTCCTGCCCCTTAGCCCTGCTGTCCCTAAAGACCTTTAGGTGGCTATTACCTCCACAAGGAGGTTGGGCAAGTTGGCAACGTTGAGCGATCATTCCCCCCCCCCCCCCCGTTTTCCCCCAACAAGATCGTCCTTTGACCTACTAGTCTTGAGTTTCAACCTAAGATTGTATCTAGGTTTCATATGATCTAGATTGTGTCTCTACCTATGTTCTTTCCAGACGCCTCCTCCCCAGCAGAAAGAGCCTTACATGGACTGGATGTTAAAAGGTGTTTATTGTACTACCTGCAGTGTACACAGCCTTTCCCTAAGGACCACAGTCTGTTCATTTGCTTTACTGGTCCTCATATGGGCCTCTCCACATCCTCTCAGTCACTGTCTCATTGGGTAGTCCATACAATCAGACTCTGTTACAGCCAAGTCAGTGTCCCTTGTCCCCTGGCAATTAAAGCCCACTCCTCCAGGTTATTTATTTATTATTTTAGATTTCTATCCCACCTTGTCTGCGCATGCAGGCTCACGGCAGTGTACATAGATTAAAATGCCATAAAATACAAATGCATAGATTAAATACATAGATTACAATGCATATACAATGCAATGCATATGCAATGCAATGCAATACATAGATTACCCTTTGCAGAGTTTTAGTTAGAAAATTCCTCCAGAGGCAGGTCTGCGCGTGTGCAGTCTCAAATGTGTGTCTGCATGGAAGACAACTCGACAAACAACAGTTACAGGTAAGTGCAACCCCTTTTTTTTATGGGCATGCCAGCTCTGAATGCTTGTGCTTCAAACGTTTTGTGTCTTGGCAAGGAAATTTGCCCCCATTAAGGAAATTTCATGCCATACGTTATTGCTCCCGGTATTCCTGTACACGCTAGTTAAATGTTTGGCTTCTGTCTCTGCCTCTTTTGTCATACAGAGCAAAGCCTCCAAGGCTCCGAGGCCCTCCCTCTCCCTTGCTCCGGAACTAACGTCCAAGGGTCGCCGTTTGACTATACACAACCTTGATGAAATTCGCCGAGAGGTAAGCAGTTAAAAGAACCAGCACCATTCATTGCTTGTATGGGTCTGTGCTTGTGTTGGATTTGGCATTCTGTACATCGATGGGATGCCCTCATCACCCAGGGTCCTAGAGTTATGTTTAATCCTTTAGTGATTAAACTCCTTGCCTATACCTGAGGCATCTTTGGTCCTTTCCGTACTAGACTTTAAATCCTGGTTCAACCCTGTCCCTGAACGTACATTCTACACTACACGCGAGTTCACCCCTGCAATTATCTTGGGGTATTTTTTGTTTCCACATTACATTGAAGTCACCCCGGTTTTGCCCCACACTTGTCCCGGGATAAATAGATGCTGTTATAACCAGGGATAAATGCAAGGTATTGTGTCATGAGTTGAACTCTGATAAAAACCAGGGATGAGATCCAAGTGTGGAAAGCACCCTAGACTGTTTTTTGCCCAATGTTTCTTGCAAAAAAAGGAAATCCCACAACTTCCCCTGGCAATTTGTTATTGTTCTGCCCCACAGGATTGTTGTAGTTATTTATATGAAGCTTTTTAAACTCTCCCAGAGTGCTAGATCAGGGGTCTCCAACGTGGTGCCTGTCAACACCTTTCCTGGTACCCGCCTAGTGTTTTGAGAAAGTGGGCAGGTCCAGTTGGGGCTTTTCCTGTAGAAATGCTTCTGGTTGGCCATTGGTGAGTTGATTGGCTGTACAGATTTCTGGAAAACATTGCTTTGGCAGCAGCTTCCACCACAGCACTGTGTGATTGAAGGTGGTTCCTTAGATGAGCTGGTGAAGGATTGGCATAGCTGACTCTCCAAAGCCATTGACAAAATCACCCCCTGGCGCCCTCTTCACTCCCATGCCAAACCAGCCCTGTCGTATAACCCGGAGCTGAAAGAGGATGAAATGGGAGCTAAGATGGCTTGAGCGAGGCTGACGGTGTATCTGCAAGATGAATCTGCAAGAGCATCTTATAGGACATTTATGAAGGCAGTGAAGACAGCTGAGAAGGAATTCTACGTGGCCTCCATTGCGTCCGCAAGCTCTCGCCCAGCCCAATTATTTAGAACAATTGGGTCTTTAACATCTTTGCCTCAAAGCAAACAAAATAGTAAGGAAATGGCTAGCGGCTGTGAGGCATCTGCGAGCCATTTCGCGGACAAAGTCTTGTCGGTCCCTGTGAACTGGAAGCCCCTTGACCATCTTCTGGTCCAATTTTGGACTGCCTCAGCCGACTCTCCCAGGAGGAAGTCGACAAGGTCTTGGCAGCTGTGAAGCCCACCACTTGCTTCTTTGACCCATGCCCATCTTGGCTGTTTAAGGCCAGCAGAGATGCCATTGAGCCCCCCCGGGTGATATCATAAACCTATCCCTGTCTTCTGGGGTATTCCCAGGGACTTTGAAAGAGGCAGTGGTGTGACCGCTTATCAGAACCCACAGCCAACAACATAGTACACGCTTATCAGGAAAGGTAATACTTTATTGAAAAGCTATAGATGCATTAACATAGCCACTGTTAAGAATAGCGGCTGCCCCTGGGTCATAATAGGATGTAGGGTATTTGTATGCCCCCCCCCCCCACTGTCCTGGCCAATTAGCCACACTCCCGCGCGCGGGAGAAGACGCTCCAGCCATTCGCGCTGAAGCTGGGAACCAAGCTCGCTCCCATGGTTCCCTTAGAACTAGACATCAACATCCCACCACCTGCAGAACTTAGAGATAAGCGTTACCGCAGCGAAGAAGCACAGAAGGAATGCAAAGGTGATTAGAGTACCACTGCCCCCCCCAACCTCCATGGCAGCTTAGCTGACACC
The DNA here is from genome assembly GCF_001447785.1 of Gekko japonicus. Lineage (NCBI taxonomy): Eukaryota > Metazoa > Chordata > Lepidosauria > Squamata > Gekkonidae > Gekko > Gekko japonicus. Next base: position 95,684 of record NW_015175492.1, on the reverse strand, counting down.
ACTCTTGAACAAAACCATCTTTGGACCCTACAATCCTGGCCAGCTTCTGCCCAGTTTCGAACCTTCTGTTTCTGGGCAAGGTAGTCGAGAGAGCAGCAGCTGAGCAACTCCAGGCTTCTTGGATGACGCCTCAACCCTGGACCCATTCCAGTCCAGTTTCTGCCCTGGCCACAGAACTGAGACAGCACTGGTCGTCCTCACGGACGACCTTTGGAGACACCTGGACCAAGGCGGGTCGGTGCTGCTGTTGCTTCTTGATCTTATAGCAGCATTTGACATGGATGATTACTATCTTCTGACCCACTGCCTTGCCAACGTGGGGACTGCCTTGCAATGGCTGTCCTTCTTTCTCCAAGGTCGGGGACAGAGGGTAGCGTCGCAATACCCACTGGTTTGCAGTGTCCCTCAGGGGACGATTCTCTCCCCAATGTTATTTGACATCTACACGCACCCCCTTGCCCAGGTAATCCGGGGGTTTGGGCTGGGTTGTCACCAGTACGCTGATAACACCCAGCTGTATCTGCTGATGGACAGACGGCTGGACTTGGCCCCGGATATCTTGGAGGCCATGGCTGGTTGTTTGCAGCAGAGTCGGCTGAAATCAAATCCATCTGAGGCCCTGAGTCATGGGAGGGGCAGATATGGGAATCTGGCTCCCAAACCTTGGTGGGGCACAGTTAGTGCCAGCGTCGAGGGTGAGGAGTCTAGGAGTGATACAGGATGTCTTGTTAACTATGGAAGCCCAGGTCACCAATGCTGCCAAATCAGCCTCTTACCATCTTTGACTGGTTTGGCAACCAGTTCCCTACCTCTCCCCCCAGGACTTGGCTACAGTGATCTATGCAGTGGTCACTTCCAGGTTAGACTATTGCGACTTGGACACTGTACTTCTGTTGATTCAGCCCAAAATCACATTTGCCTTAAGTTCCACCCTCACCCTGTACTACCTGGGGCTTTCAAAGCTGCCTCGCTCAATGAGCCCCACTGCCCTCCAGGTATGCTGTCCTGTGGGAATGGTCTGCAGCCCAGTTACACCCAGTTATGTCTGCAGCTCAGTTATGCCCCAGTCTTAATACAGCAGAGTCCTGCTTAAGGTGACCAGCCTCCAGGGTTGGGTTGCTTAAGGTGACCCCTCCAGGGTTGGGTTGGAATTCTCCTGGAATGACAAGTGATCTCCAGACTACAGAGATGAGTCCCCCTTGGAGGAAATGACAGCTCTGGGGGGTGGACTCTGTCCTCTCCAGGCAGGGCCCCCCAAATCTTCAGGAATTTTCCAAGCTAGAGTGGGCAGCCGTAGTCCAACCCTAGGCCAGGATACCAGGAGAAGAGGTCTTAGCCACAGCTACCAGGGCAGGGGCAGAGGCATGGGACAGTTATGGGAGCAGAGGGGAGAACACAGGGAAGGAGAAGAAGAAGAGGAGGAGGAGGAGGAGAGGAGGAGGAGGAGGAGGAGGAGGAGGAGATTGGATTAATACCCCGCCCTTCACTACCCAAAGGAGTCACGGAGCGGCTTACAAACTCCTTTCCCTTCCCCTCCCCAAAAAAGAGGGGAGGTAGGTGGGGCTGAGAGAGCTCTCTCGAGAACTGCCCTTGAGAGAACAGCTCTGAAAGAACTTGTGACTGACCCAAGGTCACACCAGCAGCTGCATGTGGAGGAGTGGGGAATCAAACCCGGTTTCTCCCAGGTTATAGTCCGCGCTCCTCACCACTACACCGTAATGGGGGAAGTCTCTGTGGAGCTCCATCTGTGCTGCAGGCAGCCTAGCCCCACTTGGCCAGAAAAGGATTTGGGAGCAAGGCCAGGATCAAAGTTAGTCGACTCTAACTGAGAATCCAGTTTCTTATAGTCTCTTTACAAGATATCTTATGGCATTGTTCGTAGCCACTCAGATGACTTAATCTTCCACTTAGAGTCTCTGTCTTTCCTCCTCAGGTGAAGAAAGCAACAGAGAACTACCGGAAGGCGCTTGCTCTCCGGGAACGCAACAAGTCACTGAAGCTGTGGCGGAGACTGCGTGGTGGGGAGATTGGCTTGGAATCAGGGAATCCCAGCTTCTATCAGACTTTCTCCACCTACTCGTGGTCATGGAATGTTTGCAAGGAGCTGCTGACTCCTCAAGAACTCCAGGAGTATGACAACCAGCTGTATCACAGCTCCTCCCGATCAGCCAGCCCTGTAGACAGGATGATCAAAGTTGACGGGAAGCAAAGAGGAAGTAAGAAGTAGCCCCCATCTGTAGTTGGCATTGGCTTCCTCCGCTTTAATTCTAGGGCATTCTGCAGAATGGTCTTGGGCTGGTATCCGGATTGCGCCTGAGTTGGTGGAGTGCAGGAGTTCACCTTTGTATACTGGCTAATACAGTAAGAAATTCAGATAGAAGAGGCAAATCTCTCGTGTCATTTTGAGGCCCCCCCCCATCCTTCCCTTTTTTTGAGTATCACTGTGGGCTGTGAGGAAATGCAGCAGGAAAAATAATACTTGAGTCTGAGTATCATGCAAACTACCCCCATGTTAATTACATGGAAAAGAACTGAGGATTCTCTGCTTTACAGAATTCCAAGGAAGCACACTTTCTTGTGAAAGGTAGACCCAAATAAAAGGCTTTGGGGTGTTGCATTCTAGATAACCCAATATTCCACGAGTGCTATGAAGAAGCACTGATCATTTTATCATTAAGTTATCTACTAGGGTTAAACTGGCTAACGAATCAAAGTTTGTCACGATGAGCACAAACTGGCTAACGAATCAAAGTTTGTCACGGATTTTGTGCTGTTCAGGATTCACAAACCGGAGTTCGTGAACTGAAGAACTGGGACGAACTACCACAAATCTTGGTGCAATTTGTGGTGGCTCCTGACAGTTTGTGAACAGAGAAACAGCTGAGCGGCTGGGAGGTCCCTGCTGCTCAGCTGCTTGGTTTAAATGACTCAGACATTTAAACCCTACTTTCAGCTCCCCATGGCTTTTTGCGGGAGCAGAAAGCAGGGTTTAAGGGGCTCGCAGCTATTTAATCCACTGCTGCCTGCAGCTATTCTCCAGGAGCAGGAAACGGGTTCAAATGGAGCAGAAAGGAGGGTTTAAATGGAAGGGGTGAAGTGCCTTCCTGGCTGCACTTCACCCCCAACTTTCTGCTGGTTGTGGCTTGCCACAGCCAGCACAAATGTGGAAAGGAAGTCCGCTCCCTGGAGATCTCTCCCTTTTCTTCTGGGCATGGCTTGCCATGGACAGGAGAAAGGTGGAAGGGAAGTCCATTTCCAGGAGGTACCCCCCCCATTTCTTCAGGATGTGGCTCACCACAGCCAGTAGAAAGGTGGAAGGGAAGTCACTTCCACCACCACCTATATGGAAAGCCTGAACACCAGGTCCTGACGTCACTATAATGGCGACCTGAGTAGGCATAACATTCCCAGTGTGGCTGACTCGAGCAGAAGAAGACGACGTTGGTCTCTTTCTCCCGGACTGGTTTTCTCGTTGCAAAAACGAGGGAGGATTTCTGGAGTTGGTTTTGGGGTTTGGTTTTTTTTGGGGGGGGGGGTTCACAGTGGCCGTTGTGGAAGGAAGAGATTGGAGGGAGGGGGAAAAGTTAATCTGACCGGAGCGGGATGGGATGGGACGGAGTCGAGCGAGCGGGAACGTTTCCCCTGCTTCCTGAGCGACCGAGGGCTTTCTGGGGTTGTTGGGGTTTTTTTGGTGTGTTTTTTTACACAGGACCGTCTGTATTTTCATGGAAGAAAGAGGTGGGTCGATTCCCCGAAGCTTCCCTTTCCCCCCC
>NW_015175492.1:85881-90888 GCF_001447785.1 Gekko japonicus | reverse complement strand
GGAGCCCAGCGAGCGGGAACGTTTCCCCTGCTTCCTGAGCGACCCAGGGCTTTCTGGGGTTGTTGTTGGGGGGGGGTTTGGGGTTTTTTACACAGTGATCATCTGTATTTTTGCAGAAGAAAGAGGTGGAAGGCTGGATGCTGAAACGGACTTGCACAGATCTGCTTTGAGATTATACCTGGAGATTATAATTGAAGTTTACTGTATGTGAAAATGTCTTACCTAAGTATGAGTTTGTACATATTAACAGTTGGTAGCAGTCAATACATTCCTAAACAACTATTGTAAAAGAGAAAATGGGCAAAGACTGTCACAAACATCACAGAGGAAACTGAAAACTTTACAGAAGTGATGTGGTTGCCTTTCACATATATTTGCCCCTGAACTGCAACAACGTGAGTTGAAATGACAACTGGGGAGATTTAGATTCATTGAAGGCCACAATGTGTAGTTTCTATATTTTCCTCTAATTTACTAATTTACTCAAAAGAAGTTCCATAGGAAGATTGTTTGTTGTTGAACTCTCTATTACATTTGTTGGTTCCCTTGAACGTTTGTGAATGTACACCAATATCCTGTGTAGCTGGGTGTGGTTTTTTTGGTCACTGGAGATTATGATTGAAGTTTACTGTATGTGAAAACTTCTTACCTAAGTATGAGTTTGTGCATATTTCTATCTCATGCTGTGTCAATGGTCAATAAAAAGTAATACTGAAAACCAGAAGTTATTAAACTCTATAGTTATTTGACAATACCATCATACAATAGACATCCACCACTTTCCCCTATTATATGCTTGTAAATTATCCAAAACATGCACTCAAATATGCAAGGGAAACTGAACAGTAACACTGTAAGCTAGTGTGAAGTGTCTGGAATACTGCAGTGAAAGAATCAAGAGAATATCTTGTTGGGTACACAAGAAACTGCAAGTTAAAACACTTGTGACACTAGCTGGAAACTGCAGAGTTCAGGGAATGTGATGTCTACATTTGATGATGTCACGACCTGGTGTTTAGGCTTTCCATATATAGGGGGTGGTGTCACTTCCCAGGAGATTCCCCCCCTCCCAATTCTCATGGACATGCCTCGCTGCAGCCAGGAGAGAGGTAGAAGGGAATTCCTTTCCTGGGAGATTCCCCCCTTCCCCTGGCTGTGGCGAGAGAAAGGTTGTAAGGAAGTCCATTCCTGGGAGATTCCCCCCCCCCTTACTGGCTGCAGTAATAGAAAGATGGAAGGAATGTCCGTTCCCGGGAGATCCCCCCCTTTCTGCTGTCTGCTGTTTTTCGGGCTGTCTTCTGCGATCTTTTTAAAGTTTAAAGGGACTGCAGAAGACAGCCCAAAACAGCTGAATGGCAGGGAGCAGCCACTCAGCTGTTTCTCGGGCTTTCTGCAAACTCCGTTTAAAGGGACTGTGGTCCTTTTCAGTGGGGATTGCAGGGTCACAAACCTTATGAACCGGTTCAGTTTGTAAATCAGCCTCCCGGTTTGGGGTTCAGCCACAAATCACAAACCAAACCACATTTTCCCAGTTCATGCCCATTCCTAGTTTTTTCCTCTTTAATCTGCCCAATAAGCTTCAGGCTGTTGCTCTTTTCCCGGGTTTCTCAGGTATTATCATTGGTGGAGTCACAGCACCCCCTAATTTTTTTTAAAGGCCTTAAAATATCAGTAAAGCGCTATCAATATAACACAACACAGTTTTTCTAAATTCCCAGCTTTCATTTTTTTTTAAAAAAAGTAAGCTCCCTCATGGAGATGTATTTTTCTTTATATCTTCATGACAGAAGAGTATAGAGACTTACTTTTTAAAAAGGAAAGCTGGGAATGCAGAGAACCTCCTGTAAACACAGCGTTATATTGATATTTTAGGGCCTTTAAAAAATTGAAATCACTTTCTTTGGGGGAGAGGGAGTGGTTTAACGAAGATGACAGTCCAATCATGGAAAAGCGGGCAGGAGGTGGGTGGAAGTGGGCAGGACAAAGGAAACCAATAGAAACATTATGCACTAGAAAACAGCCAACTCGAAATCGACTTCCATAAAAACGTTGAAGTAAAAGTGGTCACAAAAGAACTGGGGACAAAGTAGGAAAAACAAACAAAAACAGTGAAAACTAAAGACACATAAATACGTCCAGAAATCAGGGGACAGTCCGAAGCAGTATGGGGCCAGGTCTGACAGGGGAAACCTCTAGGTTGCCAGCTTCCAGGTGGTTATACCAAACAAAGAAACACTGTGATAGAAATGACAATCGCATGTAATAATTCCTATGAACATCGATTTGTATATCAATTAAAACTTTTACAATATTGCTAAGGAAATTCTAACATTTTCAAGGAAGAGTCCAACATCCTCAATGAGCACCCGGTTATACACTCATTTCACCAGTCTTCCTCAGGAGTAATCAGGCGTCAGCCTTCTTGATACAGCTAAACTTCTTTTTTTGCTCCCTTCAAACAGTTACAGCTTAACTTCTGTTTTACTTTCTTCAAATTATAGCATCTTAACTTCTTTTTTAATTTCCTCAGATTATCCTGGAACAAACATGGTTATCTGGAATGGAAAGAAACATGAAGCTGAATGGAATACTGTTATAATGTTTAATTTTTTAAAAAAGTTATTAATAATTTTTTAACTTTTACCATTTTAAACTTACTTCCAGTTCCATTTCAAATGTCTGGATTAGGAGCAAGCCAGTTAATTAATTTCTAATAGTAGCAACCAGTCCTCTTTTTTTTTATTTGGCTAGAAGCCTTCTTTTTTCAAATGGGCAACCTTGTCAATGTTCTACACCTTTAAGAAAGAGGCATGGAACATGCAGCTGCGCATGGAATCAGTCAGAATAGTTTTCGGAGTGTTTCAGCTCCAACTTGAGAGGTGGAGAGCATTTGTCATCTTATTTAAAAAGAAGGCTTCTAGCCGGATAGAAAAGAAGACTGAAATGTTACTTCTATAAACTAAAAAGGTAAAGGTAAAGGTTCCCTTGCTCGAAAGCCAGTCGAATCCGACTCTAGGGTTGCAGTGCTCATCTCCGTTTCAAAGCCAAAGAGCCAGCACTGTCTGAAGACATTTCCGTGGTCATGTGGCCGGCATGACTAAACACCAAGGCGCACAGAACGAAACTACTAGAGCGCAATTGAGCCAGCAACGTGAGATAGTGAGCATTTGCCAGCCAATTGGAAAAAAGAAGGCTTCTAGCCAGATTCAGACATTTGAAATTGAACTCATTGAGGATGTTGGACTTTTCCTTGAAAATGTTAGAATTTCCTTAGCAATATTGCAAAAGTTTTTAATTGATATACAAACTGATGTTTATACGAATTATTACATGTTATTGTCATTTCTATCACAGTGTTTCTTTGTTTGGCACAATTTCCTGTAACTGATCCCTTTTTTTTGTTTACTCAGCTTCCAGGTGGTGACTGGAGATCTCCTGGGATTACAATTGATCTCCAAGTGACAGAGACCCATTCACTTTGGAAGGTGGACTCTATAGCATTGTGCCCCATTGAAGTCCCTCCCCTCCCCAAACCCCGCCCTCCTCAGGCTCCACCCCCCCCAATTTCCAGGTGTTTCTCAACCCAGAGGTGCCAGCCCCAGCCATGGGCAAACCACACCAACAGCTGATAACTATATGATGTGGACCATGTGATGAGGGATAATTGCCAGAAAAATTACTTGGATAACTAATCCAGTTTAGCTTTTCACTAAAAAAAGAAACAGATTATTCTGTGTGCTGCAAATTGTGTGGCTGTTTTGGTAGGTTTAGTTTTGCTTTTAACGTGTGGTGTTTTTGTCTTGTGGATGAATGGGGTATGAATGGGGTTTTTTGGGGGGGGGGGGGGTGTTCCTTGTAACTTGTTGTAGTTTTGTAAACTGCCTTGACTCGAAGGAGATAACATGGGATATAATTTTTTAAAAAATAAAAAATAAATAAAAGCACCATGATGCTATGTAAGATATTGGCCCCAGGTGCAATGTAAGATGGATTCTGGCCTGAGGTCTATCCTCCACCTTCCTTTACTAATTTTTGAAAATTTTTAGAAAGAAAAGTTTTCTTTTTCATTGGCCCCAGGTGCAATGTAAGATGGATTCTGGCCTGAGGTCTATCCTCCACCTTCCTTTACTAATTTTTGACACTTTTTAGAAAGAAAAGTTTTCTTTTTCAAACAACTTTGCACTCTTCCAACCTCTTCTGAGCAAATGTACCATGTATCTTGCAATAAAAAAATACAAATTTTCTGATATTATATATTAAAATATAAATTCACCTGAAAAAGTGGGGGAAACCCAATGGGATGAACAGTTCCCGGAAGCGCTTAAGGAAGCGATGGTCCGCCCTCTCTTGAAAAAACCAACTTTAGACCCGACCGAATTGGCCAACTATTGGCCGGTGTCTAATTTGCCCTATTTGGGCAAATTGATTGAGAGGGCGGTGGCGACGCAGCTTCAGGGCTTTCTGGATGACGCTTCTTTCCTAGATCCACTTCAGTCCGGCTTTCGGTGTTGTTAGATCTGTCGGCTGCGTTCGACATGGTCGACCACCAGTTGCTGACCCACCGCCTCGCCGACGTGGGGATTCAGGGACTCGCCCTTCAATGGTTTGCCTCTTTTCTCCAAGGTCGGGGACAGAGAGTGGAAATCGGGGAACAGCAGTCCCAGAGGCACCCACTTGAATGTGGCGTTCCTCAGGGGGCAGTGCTTTCCCCGATGCTTTTTAACATCTATATGCGCCCTCTCGCCCAGATTGCCAGGAGGTATGGGCTGGGTTGTCATCAGTATGCAGATGACACCCAGCTCTATCTGATGTTGGGTGGCCGGTCGGGCTCCGACCCTGAAGATCTTCAACAGGGATTACAGGCTGTGGCTGAGTGGCTCAGGCTGAGCCGGTTGAAACTAAACCCAGCGAAGACGGAGGTCCTGGGCCTGAGTCGGAACGGCTCGGGGTTAGGGCTCCCTCTCCCGACCTTCGATGGGGTACCTTTGGTGCCTGCGTCGGAGGTTA
>NW_015175492.1:84694-85084 GCF_001447785.1 Gekko japonicus | reverse complement strand
TTCTGATATCCCGAAATGTTATGCATTGAGTTTATTTCTGTTTAAGGTATGGTTGTAATCTGTTCAGACTTTAGAAAACACTTCATTCTGTAAAGGATTAATTACTTGTTCATTGTACTGGATTCATATTTTACTTGTTATATGACAAAACTAATTAAAAAAATTACAAATAAAAAAAGAAAAAGAAAAGACGAGCAGGATTTGTTCCTTGGCCACTGAGACAGAGAGGCCTGGGTGCCTCTATGGAACAGCCTTCCCATCTGTGGAGGACGGAAGGGAGGGAGCGGGGGTGTTCCTTGGCCACTGAGACAGAGAGGCCTGGGTGCCTCTATGGAACAGCCTTCCCATCTGTGGAGGACGGAAGGGAGGGAGCGGGGTTTTTTTGGCCAA
>NW_015175492.1:84416-84613 GCF_001447785.1 Gekko japonicus | reverse complement strand
GAGGCACAGGATTCTTCCAATGTCTGTGCTGTGGCTGACACCTTGTGGTTCCTTAAGAGAATACATTACTTTCTCCTGCAGAACTTCTGCTCGGTAAGTAGCAAGCTTGACGTTGGCCCAGTTTGCATCTAGCATTCGCTCCGCTGTTTTACCAAACTCACCCTGGAACAGAAAAAGATGTGGCTCACAACCACATT
>NW_015175492.1:84113-84344 GCF_001447785.1 Gekko japonicus | reverse complement strand
TGCGGCTCAAAACCACATTCAGATACCCTGGGTCAACACTGTAGTGACTGCAGAGTCACCCCCGAATAGCCATAAAACAGCCATAAATCTATGCAAATGGGTACCATAAAACCGAGAGATCAAATGAAGTGAAAACAGGCATGCAGTCTGGACATTGCCATAAAATCCGACAATCAATCAAAGTGAAAGTGACATGCAGAGCAGAGGGGAATTTCTGTTCCAGCATGGGTT
>NW_015175492.1:83481-83700 GCF_001447785.1 Gekko japonicus | reverse complement strand
TGATGCCATTCTGATCTTCAGTCAAGTGTTATACCTACAAGGAACAAAGTTTGAATCTAGTGGCACCTTCAGGATCAACAAAGTTTTATTCAGGGTATAAGCTTTTGTTGTGTGCACGCACACTTAAAAGTGCCACTGGACTCAAACTTTGTTCTGCTGCTTCAGACCAACACAGCTACCCATCTGGATATACCTATGCATGATTCAGATTCAAAATGA
>NW_015175492.1:81933-83091 GCF_001447785.1 Gekko japonicus | reverse complement strand
CTTGCTCCTCGTGGCCTGACTGAGAGCTGCTGGGAGCAGGGGGTGGGGCTTGTTGCATGTGCCCGCCCCCTGGGCTCATTACTGCCGAGCTCCGCTCCTGTGCACTCCCGCAGGAAATGACCCCTGGAAATTACCAGTCCATACATATAGGTAGAGGGTGAGCAATAAATTAGCATACAGGTTCAAACCGTTAGACACTGATTTATGGTTTCATTTGTATGCTGTAACATAGCTGGTGGGCTACAGAAGCCCCTCCTTTGAACCCTCCTTCCTTGAAGCAAGTGGCTTTTCATGTCCAGAATGGGTTATTGCCTGATCCAAGAGACTTCAGCAACCCATTCTTCACTGTCATGGACCAAAGGCCATATCTGAGGGCATAATTCTTTCCAAGGTGAAAATGAACCCCAGGGCTGCTCCTCAGAAAGAACTGGTGACTTCCAATCCCTGTGATTCTCGTTTCCTTAGACTAGACCCCCCTTTCCTCCCTCCCACCCTCTCCATCATACAGCCCCTTTCCTTTAATTTTTTTTAAAGGGATCACTGTACTTGGAGAAGTTAACCACCCTGGAATTAAGATCGGCTTTTATGGCTTTAAGATTTCAATCCATGCCCTCAGTGATCAGGACTGGATGTTTCCTTGGTATTCCTGCCCCCCTCAGATTTTGTTTTTGTAATTTGGGGGAAGTAGATGATATAGTACATTATATTTCGAGATGCTAGTGGCATGAAGCTCCTAGGTTAAAGTATACCAATATCCTGTTCCCGCCGCATAATCGACTTTCCGATCTGGATTTAGTCAAATTTTTACTCTCGGACCTTGATCATTATGTCTCTAGTAGAATGGTGTTATTTGCCTTAGCAACAAGAAAATTTAGAATGAGTTTAGTATTTAATGCAAAGTAGAAAGAGTATGTGATTCATCCAGGCCAGCATTTCGCATTATGTACTCTGCATATATATTAAATAAGCAAAGTGACAATATGCATCCTTGTCGTACTCCTTTTCCTATGCTAAACGACATAGGAAAAGGAGTACAACAAGGATGTATATTGTCACCTTGCTTATTTAATCTATATGCAGAGTACATCATGTGAAATGCTGGCCTGGATGAATCACAAGCGGGAATTAAGATTGCTGGGGAAAAGATCAACAACCTCA
>NW_015175492.1:79104-81178 GCF_001447785.1 Gekko japonicus | reverse complement strand
GGCGGAAGACCGGAAGGCCTGGCGTGATCTGGTCCACGGGGTCGCGAAGAGTTGGACTCGACTGTGCGACTGAACAACAACAACAAGAAAGAGTATAGGATTCAGTGTAAGATACTGTTATTTCTATTGCTTACATTATCATTTTATAGTCTGATATATTTTTCTATCCAACTTTGATGTGTTATGCTATGTTATGGCCTATGGCTAAGACAATAAACTTATCTGTTGTACAGCTCCTTTCCCACAAGCCAGCATTGCTCTGGATGGAGTGAACCAGAAGGGGAAGTGATACTGTCCTGCCCAGCTCTCCCTGTGTGGGATACAGAGAATGGAAGGAGGGGTTTCTGAGCCTCCATCAATATGCCAGGGGTGACGAGACAGACCCTGCCCACAGCTTATGGAACAGCCTTCCCATCTGTGGAGGACGGAAGGGAGGGAGCGGGGTTTTTTTGGCCAATTCTTCCCTCCATCTGCAGATGCCTGATTTGCTCCCATCGCTGTTCCTTCAGGCCCAGTGACCCGCCTGAGCACAATTGCGGGGCACAGAAGGCTTCAGCGAAGGGGAGGCAGAAATGTTGCCTCCCCCAGCAGGGTTCCACTCATTACACTGCTTAGGATCCAAGCCGTTGCAGTGAGGCACAGGATTCTTCCAATGTCTGTGCTGTGGCTGACACCTTGTGGTTCCTTAAGATAATACATTACTTTCTCCTGCAGAACTTCTGCTCGGTAAGTAGCAAGCTTGACGTTGGCCCAGTCTGCATCTAGCATTCGCTCCGCTGTTTTACCAAACTCACACTGGAACAGAAAAAGATGTGGCTCACAACCACATTGAAATACCCTGGGCCAACACCATACTGGCCCATTCTGCATCTAGCATTCACTCTGTTGCTTTTCCAAACTCACACTGTAACAGAAAAAAATGCGGCTCAAAACCACATTCAGATACCCTGGGTCAACACTGTAGTGACTGCAGAGTCACCCCCGAATAGCCATAAAACAGCCATAAATCTATGCAAATGGGTACCATAAAACCGAGAGATCAAATGAAGTGAAAACAGGCATGCAGTCTGGACATTGCCATAAAATCCGACAATCAATCAAAGTGAAAGTGACATGCAGAGCAGAGGGGAATTTCTGTTCCAGCATGGGTTTGGTAAAACAGCGGCGCAAATGCTAGATGCAGATTGGGCCGTTGTCCCCTACACATGCAGTGATGGCCGAAGCTCAAACATCAACATGAGCAAAAAGGACATCTATCTGGAAAAAGATTCATTCAGCTATCTGTTTCGGTCATCTAAACGGGCAGCATATATTACCCTCATCCAACAGTTTGTATTGATGCCATTCTGATCTTCAGTCAAGTGTTATACCTACAAGGAACAAAGTTTGAATCTAGTGGCACCTTCAGGATCAACAAAGTTTTATTCAGGGTATAAGCTTTTGTTGTGTGCACGCACACTTAAAAGTGCCACTGGACTCAAACTTTGTTCTGCTGCTTCAGACCAACACAGCTACCCATCTGGATATACCTATGCATGATTCAGGTTCAAACTGATCAGGGTTTGAGTCCAGTGGCACCTTTAAGTCCAACAAAGTTTTATTCATGGTATAAGCTTTTGTGTGCTTCTTCAGATAACAAACTTCTTCACATACAATGACATGGAAATTACCAAGGGTCATTTTGTAGAAAAAGAGGTGCAGGAGCTCATCAGCATAATTTATTAGCATAACTTATTTGCATATAGAAAAAACCCTGACATCACCGGAAGTGTTTCAGAAGGCAACACCCACCGCTCAGGCTCCACTGGACTGTTTTGGATTGCTAGCTATTGGGGAGGGGGGGGGAGTGAAGATCTGCCCTCACAGAGGAGGGAGAGCTTGTACCTGAAGACGGGCCGGGGGGGGGGGCTCTGCAACTTACCTGGCTGATTCTTTCTCCTCGTGGCCTGACTGAGGGCTGCTGGGAGCAGGGGGCAGGGCTTGTTGCATTTGACTGCCCCCTGGGCTCCTTACTGCCGGAGCTCCGCTCCTGTGCACTCCCACAGGAAATGACCCCTGCTAACATTCAAACCCT
>NW_015175492.1:67757-76911 GCF_001447785.1 Gekko japonicus | reverse complement strand
GAGAAGAGGACCAGAGAGGCAAGAACAAACTCTCTCACTTCCCGTCTCGCTGGGAGTCATCCAGTACCCCAGTTCTGTTCCCGCCTCAACAGGGAGAGCAGCACTGGATAGTTTATCCATAGCCTCTATACTATTTCTTCTTCATCTCTATTTATTTCTATTTCTCCTTGCATTCCTCCTCTGTCTGTACCTTCCAATTAACTTCCCCCTCTTATTTCCAGTACCCCAGTTCTGTTCCCGCCTCAACAGGGAGAGCAGCACTGGATAGTTTATCCATAGCCTCTATACTATTTCTTCTTCATCTCTATTTATTTCTATTTCTCCTTGCATTCCTCCTCTGTCTGTACCTTCCAATTAACTTCCCCCTCTTATTTGCTCATCTTCGGGTGAGGGAAGACTGGCAAGAGAGAGAGAGAGAAACAGTGGGAGAAGAAAGGCCCCTCCGCTTGCGCAATTCTCACAGCGGCAGCGCCTGGCACCCCAAGTCGCCCTTAATCCTACTGGCCTCATGTTGAACAAGGGATCAGACGGGCTTCTCTCTGAAGGAGAGCTGAAAACCCCGATCACGGCAGGCGCAGCCCACAGCTCCGGCGCGGTTCGCAAACTGAGCATGTCAGATCTTCAGAAGGAGCTGCGCTGGGATGAAAAGCATGCCAAAAAGCGGTGCCATTCTCCCCCGCTGAATTCTACAATGGCCACCATGATGGGTCAGGCCGCGGCCTCTAGAGGTGCCAAACGGACTGGGGGAAGGCTGTGGAATGAGCACGCCCATCTCCATAAGCTGCACTTCTGAGGCCAACTCCTTCCAGGGCGCCAGTGAGCAGAGGTCTCCAACACTGGAAGAGCGCCCTGCCTCAGTACTGGGTATACTCGTGAGTAACACCCCGGTAACAGGTAATCCCCTTCTTTTCCCTAATGTGTTCAATGCCCTGAAGCAAGCTATGAGGGAAGAGTTTTTTTACCTTTAGTAACACTGGGACCAGAGGGTACTGTTCTCTTTCTAACCCCTTCCCATGCTTCTTATAACAGGGGGAATCTAGGAGTGACCTCCCCTCACAGGGAAAGACCACGCAGCAGACTCCCATTGAGCACACAGATTCCACCATTTGGGAATCTGAAGGGGATGAAGAAGTTGATAGAGAAGAAGGAGAGCTCCTCTCAGATGATGAGGAGGAGGAGCAAGAAGTCCCTGAGTGACCAGCCAGGTTTTTCAAACCAGAGGACTATCAATACCTCCTTACAAAAACCCTAGCTGCCCTGGAGTTACGTGAAACTCCACACGGGGAAGAGGTGGATCCTGGCCAATCCAAGCCGGGTGACAGACCAAAAGGAAGCAGGAAATTCTTCCCAAGTTCCAGTGAGAAGGAGAAGGTTTTTCCTTTCCCGGAATTCTTTGAGCAACAAGAAGGAATGGTCTAAACCCATGTCCAACAAACAATTTCCACCTTCAGTTAAAAAAACTGTACGCCTTATCTTCTTTCACTGTTAAGTTTCTACAGGTCCCTCTGGTGGATGCACCCATAACGGCGCTGCAGACTTCCAGTCTCCTGTCAGAGGACGGTGAAGGGACCATCAAGAACAGCCTGAACAAGAATGCGGGCTTTGCCCTAAGAAAGGCTCATGAGGCCACCACGATGGCCATTAAGGCATTGGCTACTGCCTTGATCACTGCCAGAGCTTCTATTGTATGGGTCAGAAAGACTGCCCAGTTGACCCCACCATCTAATCACAGGCTAGTGGAGGGCATCAAGAGAGCCAGTTTGGTGTAGTGGTTAAGTGTGCGGTCTCTAATCTGGGAGAACCGGGTTTGATTCCCCACTCCTCCACTTGCACCTGCTGATGTGACCTTGGGTCAGTCACAAGCTCTGGCACAGCTGTCCTTGAAAAAGAGCAGTTTGTGTCAAGAGTTCTCTCAGCCCCACCCACCTCACAGGGTGTCTGTTGTGGGGAGGGGAAGGGAGAGGAGTTTGTAAGCTGCTCTGAGACTCCTTCGGGTAGTGAAGGGCGGGGTATAAATCCAATCTCTTCTTCTTCTTCTTCTTCAATAGAACCCTCAAGGCTACTACTTTTACAGCTGACACAACTCTTGATGCAATGGTTTTCTCCTCCAAAAACCTGGCAACTGCAGCAGCTGCTAGATGATCGCTATGGCTCAGAGCATGGCAGGCGGATCTCCATGCCAAATCCATTGTAGCAGCCTACCCTTTTCAGGGAGACAAACTCTTGACAAGATTTTAATTGAGATGAAAGACAAAAAGAAAGGCATGCTGAGAACCCTAGGCCCCACAGACAGGAGGAATACAGCACATTACTCCTTTTGCTCTTGAAGGACCCTAGTTTGGTGTAGTGGTGGTTAAGTGCACGGACTTTTAATCTGGGAGAACCGGGTTTGATTCCCCACTCCTCTACTTGCACCTGGCTGGATGACCTTGGGCAAGCCGTAGTTCTGGCAAGAGCTGCTCTTGAAAAAGAGCCATTTCTGTCAAGAGCTCTCTCAGCCCCACCTACCTCACAGGGTGTCTGTTGTGGGGAGGGGGAGGGAAAGGAGTTTGTAAGCCGCTCTGAGACACCTTTGGATAGTGAAGGGCTGAGTATAAATCCAATCCTTCTCTTCGTCTACCGAGAGTCAACAGAGACAGCAGACGATCCAGATGGGGAACCCCACAAAGAGAATTCCACAAGGGACCTTTTTACAACAGGGAAGGCAAACCCTTCTGCAGTAGATCCGATAAGACCGCCAGAGATGTCAAGTCCCCCAAGGCATGACTATGCAGCAGTGCTGGTGGGAGGATGACCTCTTCACTTTCACCATACTTGGATCAACTCCAAAGAGGTCATGTCCAGAGGATACTCCATCAAATTCCTCAAACTACCACCGGTAGGCTTCGTCCCCTTCCCTACCCCCAGAAAACCAAACAAACTACGCAGAACTCAAGATGCCATTCTTTTTCACAGTCCCCAAGAAGAATGGAGCCTGGAGGGCCATACTGGACTTAAAATTCCTGAACAAATTTGTCAAGCTACGCCATTTCAGAATAGAAACACTGCGGTCAATATCCAAATCCCTCCAGCTGGGGGGAATTCATGACCTCCATAGACCTGACTGAAGCATACCTACATATCCCCATCCTCCAAGGCCACCGGAAATTTCTGAGATTCTATGCCCTGGGGACCCACTGGCAATTTGGAGCCCTCCCGTTTGGACTCTCCACCACCCCACAGGTATTTACAAAAATCCTCATACATCTGATCAACAAGCTCAGGGAAATCGGCATACATGTCCATCCATGCTTCAACGATCCTCTAATCAAGTCAGAATTGGAATCCAGGTCCCTCAGCGACACTGTAACAGTGATTCACTGCCTACAATCCTTTGGCTTCCTGGTGAATCTCCAGAAGAGCTCTCTGACTCCCACTCAAAGAATCGAGCACCTGGGGGTCATTGTGGACATCACCCTAACCCTAACGTTTGGAATTCTATCTTTTAGATTATGTGCCTACATCTCATATATTAGTGATAAGACGTCAAAGAAATCTTGTAATGAATGCAGACTGTAAGAATTCTCCTCGCTTCCAATTGGATTACAAGTCTACAATAACTACTAAACATGAGGGGACTTTCTGATACATGAATAGAATTGCAAGGCATCATATTAATTAGAATCAAGAAATGCCATCCCGTATCACTACAGGACCATCCACTGAACTGATATGGCTGATCACCTCTTATGTTCTCCAATGACTTGATTTCTACAGTGTTTCCAGATTATGAGCATCTACCAGCCAAAGACTCTTTCTTTCTTTGGCTTTGGCTAGCAGCTACACAACCCTGGCTAGCAGCTACCATATCTCCTAGAAAGTTCTAGGTTACAGTCCAGCCCGAAGTATGTATGTGCAGAAGAAAGCCTCACTTTGTTGAGTGACGCTCACTTTCCAAATGGATTCCAGCCTTATGTTATTGAAAAGTTACCTTGTACAGAGATTAACAAACAAGTCTGTCTCTGCTCTACTCTTTAAGCAGACACAATTCTGCAGTGGAAAAGACATCAGAGCTGCATGCCTGAAGATTCTGGATTGTGCTCCTGTCTAGGATAACAGCCTTATTTAATTGCAATACAACAACTAATTTAGAGTCCCGGGGCACCTTTAAGACCAACAAAGGCTTATTCAAGGTATGAGCTTTTGTGTGCACACACTTTTTCAAATAGCTGAACATACAACAACCAGTTAGCAGCACACATGCTAGTTCAGGAGACAATGAATTTCAAAGGAGGAAACTTGATTTACCTATTCAGCAACATGGATAACCATTCTTCTCTGACTTATTCGGATTTTGTTTTTCTTGCCCTAGCAATTTAGAGTCTCCCTTCCGTCAAGCCCTGGCAAAAGAGGGGACAAACCTAAGTATTTATTTATCTATGTAAAATATTATTAGCTGCTTTCTACCTTATAATGGTCAAGGCTGCTTGCTATATTAATAAAATACATAAAAGAGATTACATAAACGCACAAAATTTAAAATCACAGTTTAGGACTGCTCTAAACAAATGCATTCCTAAATAAAACAGTCTTCAAAGGATTGAAAAGGAGGCGGGCAGACACATTCCCTAGCATGGTGCCTGGGAGTTAGGTTGCCAGTCTCCAGGTGGGGCCTGGGGATCCCCTGGAATTACAACTCATCTCCAGACTACAGAGATCAGTTCCCCTGCAGAAACATGGCTGCTTTGGAGGGTGGACTCTGTGGCATTGTACCTTGCTGAGGCACCTCCACTCTCCACACCCCACCCTCCTTAGGCTCCACCCCCAAAATCTCCAGGTATTTCCCAATCCAGAGCTGGAAACCTGACCTTGAGTGCCATTATATCTGCCAAAGTGTTTCTTGTAACCCCCTTCCTTGTGCATTGGGGATAAAACGCAAAAGGTCTTGAATGGAATGGAAAAAAACAAGGATGGGCAGGTCCCTCCTTACCAGGTGACTCACCAGCAGTGGGGTGCCACCTACACATAATGTGCCTACACACCGGAAGTACTCTCATGAGCGCAATGGGACTTACTCCCAGCTAAACATATGTGGGACTGCACCCTTTATCACTAGATGTGTGTGTGTGTGGGGGGGGTTGCTTGCATGGAGGGTGCTTGGCTGTGCAGCCAGCCTGGAGAATTCTCTTTGGCCTGAGTTTTCTCAGCCAAGATGTGGTTCTCCTAGCCTCCCAGCAAAAGCCACCGTTTAAGCCAAGCCTGGCTTCATAGGGCACTGCTTGTGGAGGTTCAGAGGTCGTTTTGGGGTGTCTCTTGGAAAAGCCCACCCCGGGTTCAGGGCTGAGGATGCCGGCAACATTGAGAAGAACATGTGGAGTGTCTTCTTCGAAAATGGACCCAGGTTTCTAGGTGATTAACACTTTGCATTCTTCGCAGACTACATGGAAGCCACCCGAAAAACCTTTTACAGTTAAAAGTGCTGTAGTGAAGCTCACAATCCTGTACATGCTTATTTAAGAGGTTGAAGCATGTTTCCTATGAAGAAAAGCTAAAGCATTCTGGAGCTTTCAGTTAGCATTTCAGGATAAGACCCAGTTCAAATCTCCACTCTGCCACAAACTTTGCTGGGTGACCTTGGGCCTTTCAGCCTAATCTACCTCACATGGTTGCTATGAGACTAGAGAGAGGAGAATGATGTACACTCCTCATAAGCTCTCCAGATTGAAGGATAGAATAAAAATGTAGTAAATAAAAAAGATAATTAAGTGGGATACGATAACAGTTTAGGGAACTATGCAAGGGCTAGAGAAAGTGAATTTTTGGGTATCTTTTGTATTTTTCATACATGTGCACACGTGTGAACCTGGAAGTCATGGCGACTCCTGGTGACTGACCCCTACTGGGGGCCTGGAGGATATTCAGAGAGGTGGCTGAATAAAGCCTGCCCGTCTTCTTGACTCTGGTATTCCAAGGAGGTCTCCCCTCCAAGTACTTGGCAGAGTCGACCCTGTTTAGCTTCCAAGATCTGACGAGATTGGGCTTGCCTCATCTATCCAGGTCAGGGCTAGAAAATTTCTTCGCCCTCTTCTACAAGACTAGTGGTCACCCAGTAAAGTTGATAGGCAGGCGATTCAAAAATCAACAGAATGAAGTACTTCACTCAACAAGTAATTCTGAAATTCACTGCCAAGGGAGGTAGTGATGGCCCTGTGCAGACGGCTGTCTCATGGGATTGTGGAGGAGCGTTCCATCAATGGCTAGCAGCCAAAATGGCTGAAGAGAACCTCCAGGGTGTCTCACCACTGTTAGGAGGCAACATCTGGGGAGATATCTTTCCAGGGCAACTGGTTGGCTGCTATGTGAAACAGGAAGCTGGATTAGGCAGACTACTGGTCCGATCCAGCAGGGCTCCTTTTATGCTGCTTGCCTGAGCCTGCTCGCGGGATGGACGGGGTAAAAATATAATAAATAAATATGCTGAACCCAGTGGGACGACGTCTGTGTAAACATAAGGCTGCAAGAGAGAAAGTGACCCCATAGAAGCCTGTTTTTTTGACAGAAGCTGTGCTCTTTTTCCTCATGTGTGCCTTACAGCTACTCCCTGGACTTTTAGGTACAGTTAACTACTGAATCCCCAAAGCGACCACCTTGGGCTGCAAGGGCCTTCTCCAGAATTTTTAACATTGATTCTTCAAAGAACAGCACCCCTAGAGGCAATGAAAGAAAAAGCTGGGGAGACTGTCATGTAGAAGAGAATCTTATTTATCAATCTACATTATTTATAGTATGCCTTTCTCACAGGAAGAGATTGGATTTATACCCCGCCCTTCACAACTGAGAGTTACAATCTCCTTTCCCTCCCCCTCCCCACAACAGACACCCTGTGAGGTAGGTGGGGCTGAGAGCTCTCTCGAGGACTGTCCTTGAGAGAACAACTCTGAGAGAACTGACTGGCCCAAGGTCACTCCAGCAGCTACATGTGGAGGAGTGGGGACTCAAACCTGGTTCTCCCAGATTAGAGTCCACGCTCCTAACCACTACACCAGACTGGCTCTCAGGAACTCAAGGTGGATTATGCAGGATGAGCCAGGACAATAACCAAATTGGAACATTCAATAGCCAATGCATGGGGATTTTACAAGTCTGGAACCACCAGGAAGAACAGAAGCGTAGCATAAGTGTTCTCATGATAGATTAAGTGGTACAGCAAGTACTACTGACAATAAGCTACACACAGTAGTGTAGACCAGAGTCCTTCATTGTTTATCCGAGCAAGTTTGTAAAACCATTTTGTGCAGTGCAACCTTATTACCTGTGCAGAAGAGGCCTCTTGAACAGTTCAGTTTTGCATAGTTTGCGGAAAGCCAGGAGAGAGGAGCCTTCCTGATCTCCTTGGATAGGCTGTTCCACAACATGGAAGCCGCAATGGAGAAAGTACGTGTGTGGGCAGTTGTTGATCCTGCCCATTTGCAGGTTGGCACCTGTAGAAACCCTGCTGACTTAAGCAAAGTTCTTGTGGCAGAGCACAGAAAGAGAGACCGTCCCACCAATAAGAGGGACCAAGGCCATGAAGGACTTTGTATGTAATATCTAATACCTTAAATTAAGCCTGATATTTAGGTTTACAAGACCCCCTTGAGGCTCTGTGGGAGGTAGAGACATAATTCGGGAAAAGACAAGCAAAAGATTTGTGCAATGACCTCTCCCCAGCCCTTGCAACTTAAATCAATCCCTTCCTCACAGTGTGCTTTACTTGTGGGCATGCAGGTGTTCACACCCAAAGTTTCTTTCTTCATTGATAATGAGGATACCCCTTTGTTTCAAGAAACCTTGAGCCCTGCCTTTCAGAATTACTACTTCCTTCATAAAGTTCCCCCCATCCCAAAAAAAGTTCTCTTACAACTTTCACCCTTTTCACACACAATTCATCAAGGCCTTGTATCTTCTTCCCTCCTACTGCCCTGCAGGGAATGAAACCCTGGACTGTCAGAGAGAAACACCCCCCCATGTGACCGCCTTGCTCAAATGGATGTAACCTTCGCTTCCTCAATATAGACCCCCTCAAGTTTATTTTATTTATGTGTTCAATTTATGACTCATTCTCCCCGCTACTGCAGGCCTCAGGGCGAGTAACAACAACGTACTTATAAAACATCCATAAATAATTATAAAAACAATTTAAAAGCTAATCAGATACACTGATGGCAGATAAAATACGATTTCATCACAGAGAATTTGGTCATATCCGCGCTGGGGGAAGGCCAGAGGAAAGGGAGCCGACAAAGGGCCCATCAAGAGAGCTGCAATTCTCCTCGGCCGTGGGTCTGGTGGAATACCTCTGTTTTGCAGGCCCTGTGGAATTGTAAGAGGTCCCACAGGGCCCGGATCTCAGCTGGAACAGCGTTCCCCTGGGCAGGGGCCAGAGCCAAGAAGTTGCCCTGACTTGGACGGCCCAGGCTAGCTGGATCTCATCAGACTCCCGAAGATATGGAGGGTCAGCGTATGGATGGGAGACCACCAAGGAGTAGCAGGGTCGCTATGCAGAGGCAGGCAAGAGCAACCCCCCCCCCTGAAAGTCTCCTGCCTTAAAAACCCCATGATGGGGTCCACAGAAGTAGGCTGCGACTTGACAGCCCCCTTTCCAAGGGATCAGCCTTGAAGCACAGAACATACGCACAATGAGGTATAAAAAGAACTCCCCCCCCAACAAGCTGATGCCTGATCGATGCAGATACCTTTTTAATGAAACAGAGCTGACCTCCAAGTAATCTCTTTGGCTGAAAGAGGGACATAAAGGGGGGGGCAGGGAACCTGGCAGACCCACCTGACTCTATGCCCCTTTAACTCCCCACCACCACCAATGCTCCCTCTAAGCTGTGGAGTCTTGTGAGCAAAAATTCTACTTTGTGAGCTACCGGCATTAAATTTTTGAGTGAGCGATTTGGCTCCTGCATAAATCAGTTTGCTCTGGAGCCAGCCTTCCTGAGCTAAGACTAAACTGTGCGAGCTGGAGGCTAAAAAACTGTGTGTTGAGTGAGCGATTTGTCTCCTGCATAAATCAGTTTGCTCTGGAGCCAGCCTTCCTGAGCTAAGACTAAACTGTGCGAGCTGGAGGCTAAAAAACTGTGAGCTAGCTCACGCTAACTCAGCTTAGAGGGAACACTGCCCTCCCAAA
>NW_015175492.1:66310-66588 GCF_001447785.1 Gekko japonicus | reverse complement strand
GGGGTCGGCCCGTGGCTGTGCCTGTTGCCATGGGAACCTCTCGGGTCGGGGAGCCGGGCGCCCCCCCATCCCACGGTAGGCCTCGGCGGAGAGGGGCCTGGGTTGCCATGGTAACGTTGTAGGGAGACCCCCCCCACACACACACTCGCCCCTACAGGCGCGTAGGCCTTGGGGGGGGTGTGGGGGGGCGCTGCCGTTTCTCGGTTTATTTGTGTGTGTGTGTGGGGGAGCATTTCTGCAAAGGGGGGCTTGTTGGGGGTAGGCTGTGGCGATGATGC
>NW_015175492.1:46233-66228 GCF_001447785.1 Gekko japonicus | reverse complement strand
GCCAGGTGGTTTCTAGTAAGGAGGGGCAGGAAGTGCCCCCCCCGCCTCCCGCGCTCCTGGAGGGGTGGGGGTGAGCCTGGGTTGCCATGGTAACTGGGGGTGTGGGGTCGTATGCAGAGGCTATGGTGGGTGCCAGGTGGGCCAAATGGGATCTGGGTCTTGGGCGTGTCTGGGATTCTGGAGTGGGGTTTTGTGGGGAGAGGAGGGGGGGCACTCCCTGGGGTGGGTGAGACTCGCCCGGGCTCCAAGTTTGGGTAGGGGGGTGTTTCTTTTTGTAACGAGGGGGGGACACAGAAAGGGTGGGTAAGAGGTGCAGTTTGCATGGGGCCCAACACCTGTTTCTACCCCCAAAGCATGCCCCCCCCCGGTTTTTGTATGGGTGGGCAGTTATTAAGAACTGGATGCTTCTAACTCTTGAAAGCTTGATGGGGAGGGGGGTTTTCATCACAGCAAATGTTGTCATTTTAATCTTGGTGTGTTTCCATAAAAAGTAGGAGCATCTTTGGGAAGCAAGGATCTGTGGGTATTTAATAAGAGGAATGTTCATGAGCATTGGGGGGGGGGAGAGGCCTTTTCCTTTCAGAACAGTTGCATAGATTTGGGGTTCATGTTACTGTTTGGCATGAAAGCTGGGGAAGGGGAAAACACCTGTGGAATTTGAGCCCAGTTGCGATGGTGGGGAGACAACAGATTTCTGCATTCTGATTAATCCTATTAAAAGCAGTGAACTAAACTGTGGTTCTGGCTGTTAACTCCCCTCAGACACACACACACCCTCTCTCTGCTTGAGTGTCTCAGTTCCTCAAGGAATTCAGCATGCCTTGGAGGTACAAGAGATCTGAAGTCTCTTTAAAACATACATTCACGCATGCCTTTCTCAGATGCCAGCCAAACTTTAGGAGGTCTGGTTTTCCCTGAGGTGGGAAATCCACCTTTATGTGAATTTGCTCTGAACTCAGAAGAAGCGATGCATGATTCCACATCATAATTTGAGAGTTGACTTCCATTCTGTTCTTCTGATCAGGTCCGCCAGTTTAAGGTCAGCAGCCTTTCCCGAAAGTTTAAGGATATGTGTGTATAAACATTCTCAGAATAATTTTTCTCAATAGGGACCACGGCCCTAAAATCACATATCTGTGAGTCCCATCACTTGCAGTAGAATTAACTCCTGAGCAAAGCGTTGCTAAATTTGAGTTCTTCCGGTCATAATCACGAGATGGACTAGCGATCCATAAAGGTGGCCATGTTAGTGCTATATACAGGTTATCTTTAAAAAAAAAACAACCCCTAAAACCTTTGCTTTTTCTCTTTTGCGAATGCATCTGGATGTGGTGGATGTTAAAATACCATCGATACCTAACAGGTCTCATAGAGACATAATGGATAGAAACAGAACAATTGTGATGTCAGAGGTTTTGTTTTCCTACAGATTTCTAAAGGGCAGTTGCTGCCCTTCAGGAATATTCCTTGGAAGCATGTGCTTCTATGCAAAGCATTTCAATACTTTACCTTTTTTGGGGTGGGGGGATGAAAGTAGCACAGATACTTCTGGAAACAATGCATTGGAAACAATGTTTTGAAGAAGATGTGAATCATTGGGCTAGATGCATTTTGCCATTCTACAGCTGAATTGTATGTTTGATGAACTAGTGGAAACCATTCAGAGATGTCTCCCCTACCCTTTCCTAGTGGGACTATGAAGGTTTCAGGCTGTGTGTTTGGTGCCATTCCAGTGCGTTGTTAGTTAAAGAGAAAGGAGAAGAAAATTCTCCTCACTTTCCTTACTGCTTTTTATTCATTTATGGTGCATTTTAGCTTTGTGGCATTTGTGGGGGTTGATTGAAAATTGTAGGGTATAAAAACGTTTTTATGAAATGGTGATGGATGAATACTTGCTGCCCCTGAATGCCTACGCATTTCTTTTTTGTCTGAGATTTGAAAAAACATATAGGAGTGAAGACTGCTTGAAATGTTTAACCAGCCGTGCGGTTATTTATTTGGATTATAGGCTTTTTGAAACCTTGTATATTTCAATTTATTGCATAGGCTTCCTGTGATTGATTTATGATGGATCGAATATTGATACTGCAGAGGGAGAAGCTAATGGTGGATTAGCAGGAACATTTGAATATTTGAACTCTTGTGTGAGTTTTTTCTCTCTGTGCACACAAGGACAGTGTGCAACCCTTCCATATATAACTGCATTGCTAAATGCTAATTTACGTGATAACACAGCTGAGACCCTCTTTTCCAGTCGCCTGTTGAAATTGTGTATATATCATAGGAAGGAATGGGTCATGCTTGAGGAGGTATCTCTGGAGACTGCCCTTTTGCACATACAGGAAAAGCAGCCCAGGTAGTCAAGGATCCAGATCTATCCATGTATGGTCCATCTCGTACACAGTATGAAATAAACCAATAACAGTGACACGTCTGCTATAAAAGGGGGATATAGTAGATGGAAATGCAGTTGCAGTTCCTCAGAATGGTTAGCTGAGCAAAGTAATGATGGGTGTCATAGTTTTCCATGGTGACATAGCTGTGTTTCAGCAGTACTTTAGCACTGTTTTGATATAAGGGTGTAGTGATTGATAAAAGCCATGCCCCCCTGGTTCCTTCTGGTTGTATGATTCTGACTGGTACTAGAGATAGATGAACAAGCAGAATGATGTGAGCTTTTTTGAGTAGCGTAAAAGGGTGGAGGGGGCCGTGGTTGTTCAGAGGTTAAGACGCTGAGTTGCAGACCGGAAGGTTTGTAGTTCGGCAGTTCGAGACCCTGGTGCCGTGTGACGGAGTGAGCTCCCGTCTCTGGCCCCAGCTTCTGCCAACCTAGCAGTTTGGAAGCAAGAAGCTGCATGTAGATAAATAGGTACTGCTTCAGTGGGAAGGTAACAGCGTTCTGCGTGCCTCGGCATTTAGTCATGCTGGCCACATGACCACGGAAACGTCTCGGACAGCGCAGGCTCTTTGGCTTGGAAATGGAGATGAGTACCGCCCCCTAGAGTCGGGTTTGACTGGCTTTCAAGCAGGGGAAACCTTTACCTTTAAAAGGAAATGGGGGCCTCATTAAACAAACAGTAAGGTCAGGCAAGAGTGGTGAAAGAATCCTAGAATCTTCTGGGTACAGTGTGCGGGAGGGCTTGGGATTCAGGTACTTTCCCCTAGGTAATAAATGTTATTTGATGGATGATGTAAGCAGTTGGGGTTTCAGAGCTAACTGCTTCTGTCCTTGCTGTAGGGGTGTATGGATGGAGGATGGTTTGCAAACTCAGGATCCTCATCTCTCTGTTTCTTGAAAGAAGCTATGAGGGACCACTGACATTTTCAGGAGAGAAAGTATATTTTGGTCAGACTGATCTGTTGAAAATGAACATGCTTTTTCTCTTTGGTGTGTTTTGGAAGTAAACCAAGTCATACTGAAGTCACCTTTTAGATTTTAATAAATAAGGTACATTTAACCAGTGTTCCCTCTAATCTGAGTTTGTGTGAGCTAGCTCACAGTTTTTTGGCTTCCAGCTCACACATTTTTGCTTTAGCTCGTACACAGTATGAAATAAACCAATAATAGTGACACGTGTGCTATAAAAGTGGTATATGATGGAAATGCAGTTGCAGTTCCTCAGAATGGATAGCTGAGAAAAGTAATGATGGATGTCATAGTTTCCCATGGCGACATAGCTGTTTTCCACCAGTACTTTAGCACTGTTTTTATATAAGGGTGTAGTGATTGATAAAAGCCATGCCCCCCTGGTTCCTTCTGGTTGTATGATTCTGACTGGTACTAGAGATAGATGAACAAGCAAACTAATTTATGTAGCAAACTAATTTATGTAGCAGCCAATCGCCCGCTCACAACTTTAATGCCAGTAGCTCACAAAGTAGAATTTTTGCTCACAAGACTCCACAGCTTAGAGGGAGGATTGCGCTTAACTGCAACGAATGTAGGAGCCTCTCAGTTTGTTGGCATTTGCCAACTCTTTCCGACTTAGTAGTTTTTCACGGGATTCACATACCCCCCTCCAGTGACTGCACTACTTTGGTCTGCACTTCACTGTTACTTCCTCAGTTTTTCTATTGTTAGTGGTCTCCCTATTGGTGTTGTAATGTGTCCCACAGTCCTTGAACACATCTGTCTTCTTGAACACATGAGGCTGTCTGATACTGAGTTAGCCCATTAGTCTGCCAAGGTCATTGTGGTCTACTGTGATTGGCAGCAGTTCTCCAGGGTCCCTGGTCCAGGCCTTTGATATCCCCTACTGCCTGAACCTTTTAGCTGGAGATTCCAGGGACAGAATCTGGATCCTTCTGCATGCCAAGCGGATGATCTGCCATGGCCCTCTCCTTTCGTTGATGGAGTACAAGAGATGGGAGTTCGCCACAAAGAGACACCAGCAGAACAATTTGTAGAGACGGACAGAGATGATTAAATTAGTTTTGACTGTGCTTTTCAAACAAGGAACAATTAATGCTTGTTTGGGGACATGCGGTAGAGCTCAACTGGCCGGTAGTTGTCACTGGAGAAATGGGAATGATGGGTCAGTTCTGGTGGTAATTGTACCACTTAAAGCTGACACAGCTGTAGTGCTATATACCTTTCTATGTGTGATCTCCCAATGCTGTTAACACTACTTTAGGTTCACGTTTGTTTTCACTTTAGAGTTGTCTTGGCAAGCTTTAATTCTTGCTAGTATTAATGACTGTTTTTGTGGGACGTCTCTTGTTTTTTAATAGATATGATGGAAGAATTGCATAGCCTGGACCCACGACGGCAGGAACTG
The DNA here is from genome assembly GCF_001447785.1 of Gekko japonicus. Classification (NCBI taxonomy): domain Eukaryota; kingdom Metazoa; phylum Chordata; class Lepidosauria; order Squamata; family Gekkonidae; genus Gekko; species Gekko japonicus. The sequence continues at coordinate 61,450 of NW_015175492.1, read as the reverse complement.
CTTGAGGCCAGGTTCACTGGAGCAGGTGTTGCAAAGGTTAGTATGGCTTCAGCTGTTATTATTAATCTTAAGTGTGCCAACTCTGGTGTTCCTTTAAAAAAGAAATTTCTAGTTTTTATGGTGGATGAGGAAATCGCCAGAACAAAATGTCTTTAACCTTGCTGTTCAGAAGCTAGATGTCCTGTGAAAAGAACCACATGACCTCTGAAACCAGTCTTCGTTCTCTTACATGCAGATCTCATGATTTTTGATAATTGGGCACTGGCAGAAGTGGGTTGTCAGTTGGGCAGACTGTTCTGTTGAAGACTGGCAAGTTCTCTGACTCCTAGATGCTTAACAAAGATTGCTTGTGCTCTCTGTGGCCAAAACCTAAGCAGTTCTTGTTTCTACCTGATCTGGATTTGATACAAGAAGAAGAGAAGAGATTTATATCCCTATCCTTCACGCAGGGTCTCAGAGCAGCCTACAATCTCCTTCCATTCCTCTCCCCACAACAAGCACCCTGTGAGGTAGGTGGGGCTGAGAGAGCTCTCTCTCCAGAGCTGCCCTTGAGAGAACAGCTCTGAGAGAACTGTGACTGATCCAAGGTCACAGCAGCAATTGTATGTAGAGAGTGGGGAATCAAACCCGGTTCTCCCAGACTAGAGTCCGTGCTCCTAACCACTACACCAGACTGGCTCTCCGTCATTGTTCTGGTTTCCCATGCTGGTTTGGAATTTTCTGGGCTTGTTCTTTCTCTTTCACTTCTGTCTCTCTTGTACTTTTTAGCCAGCTGCTTATAGTTCCCTCTTGCGTTTCATTCCAGTTTCTGTCTGTGGTCCAGATTTCAATTCTTGGCCCATTTCTGTGTTTTTAAAAATCTTTAATATCCTTTTAGGGGGTGAGGGTAACGTTTAATTCTTCTGCCCCATTAATGCGCCCCATTAATGCAATGACAGTCAGTTCTACTTTTCTGCTCTCAGTTTTTCCCTCTTTCCCATCTCTCTTCTTTTGCTTTCTGTCTGCATTGTAATATAGTCATCTGAAACAAAGTGTTCAAGGTTATATCCCATTCCCACCCCCCATCATTCTCTCAGTATTGGTGATGTCTGTGCAGGTTCTTAAATCCTCTCTCTGAACAGCACACAATCCCACTGAAGATAGATCAAGATGGGTAGCTGTGTTAGTCTGTCTGTAGCAGTAAAAAAGAGCAAGAGTCCAGTAGCTCCTTAAAGATTAATAAAATTTGTGGCAGGGTATGAGCTTTCTTGAGTCACTGCTGACTTCTTCAGATACAGTTAGAAAGTGGAGTGGTTTCAGATGTCGAATGACATTAGCAGGCAAATTAGTATAGCAGGTGAATAACAATAGCAGGCGTGATTGGATTAGGTGAGATATGCTGAGGTGTAATAGGTGTGGAGAAATCAGCATTGGTAATGAGACAGGAAACCTAGGTCTCGATTCAGTCCAGGTGGATGCATTGTCTTGAGCTTCATTATCAATTGCAATTCAGCAGTCTCTCTAATCTCCCTTTGAAATTCCTTTGTAAGAGAACCGCTACTTTTAGGTCAGCAACCGAATGTCCTGGAAGGTGAAAATGTTCCCCCCACTGGTTTTTGAATGTTGTGGTTCTGAATGTCAGACTTATGTCCATTAATTCTTTGTTGAAGGGACTGGCCTGTTTGTCCAATGTAGAGGGTAGAAGGGCATTGCTGACATTGTTGTTGTTCAGTCGCACAGTTGAGTCCGACTCTTCGCGACCCCATGGACCAAATCACGCCAGGCCTTCCTGTCTTCCGCCGTCCTCTGAAGTTTGCTCAATTTTATGTTCGTTGCATCTATGACACTCATTGCTGACATGTGATGGCATAAATCACATTACAGGATGAGCAGTAGAATGAACCTGAGATGGTATGGCTGATGTTGCTAGCTCCAGAGACGGTGTTGCTATGATATATATGAGAGCAAACCTGGCATCCTGGTTTGTTTCAGGCCTTGGTTCCAGAATCCATGTTACAGTTAAGTAGTTCGTCATTGCAGGTGAGAAGTTGTTTTAAGTTAGCAAGCTGTCTGTAAGCAAGAAAAGGTTGCCCCCCACCAAGTGCCTGTGAAAGGAAAGTGTCACTATCCAGCATGGGTTGTTGGTCATCAATAATGCGTTGAACCGGCTTGAGTTGTGAGTTGTAGGTGACCCAGAGTGGTGTTCTGTTATTCTCCTTGGGATTGTCTTGTAGCAAGCTGTCCCTGGGTGAGCCAGAGGAGCAGATGCAACTGTAGTGTAGGGCTTGGCTATACACAATGGATTGTTTGATGTGGTCGGGGTGGTAGCCGGAGGCATGTAGAGATGTTTGCCGATCTGTTGGTTTCTGGTATAATGTTGAACTTATGTGTCCCTCGTGTATCCATACTGTGGTGTCCAAGAAGTTTCTCTCTTGTGTGGAGTAATTGTAATTATAACACTGCAGCAGATCTTGCCGCTGAATTTTGCGTGTTTGTTCTCACTCATAACGACTTCAGGTTTGGTGGGACCTTATACCTCCAAATCAATGGGCACCCACATGGCTCCACGGTACGCCAAAGTTTTCATGGTGGATCTAGAACGGTGTTTTCTGAACGCCTGTCCATTGGCACCTCTCCTTTAATACAGTTCTTTAAGCCTTACTTTGCATCCCATTTAAATGTCAGAGAGTTGTTTATTGTATGCTTGCATTAATAAGCTCCTGGGTAACAGTGGATAAAAAGCCTTAAGTAGGAGGAAAATAGGTGCTTTAGCTCTTGCACTTGATTTTTCCTTCTATTTTGACTTGTAATATAACATTTATGAATAACTGTAGAGAAACAATTGATGATTGAAAATTTTGGATGTACTACTCTGATAGTTACAAATTATTTACTTATCTTTATTGTTTCTCTTTTGATGTCAGCTTTTTCACTTATCTTAAGTACAGCAGAGTTAACTTCCATTATGCTGCAATGTGGTCTTAGGTTATATATGAAGATGTATGTTAGTTTGTCTGTAGCAGTAGAAAAGAGCAGGAGGCCAGTAGCTCCTTAAAGACTAATAGAATTTGTAGCAGGGTATGTCAAAGAATCCCTCAAAAGATTTCACCAGGCTTTCAACAACTTCCACCCCACCATCAGTCTAATTATGAATTACTCAACACAAGGCACCACAGTACGGACCACATTATGAGACATAAGGCTAAGGCTGGAGGATAACTTTTGGTTGTGGCAGTGACAACCACGATTATCCCAATATTGCATACTGTGACGCTTTTGTCATGGCTTTAATAAAAATTAGAAGAAACTATAAAGAGGCTTTGTGGGGTCAATAATTAGAAAATGTGCTCAATGCACTAGGAAACCTCGAAGACTGAAAAATGAATCTGCTCCTAGATTTCTGGGCTGGCTTGTAGAGCCAAAGTAAATTTGTCAAGGCCCTACCCAGCTGTGTACACATTTTTGATCAGTCTTCTTGAGAAAGAATATTTTGGTCTTCAGGCGTGAATGAAATGTCATCCCTATTGTAAATTGTCTGTTTCTGTTCCCTTTCTTGTTTGCAGTGGTGTCCTACAAATTCATTATCACTCGAACTTGTGTCACAGACTGGAGGAGGGTAGCGACCTGAAGAACTTGGGAGGGAGTAGAACACCTACATATTTAGGACTGAGGGATTGAGACCTCTGCTGTGTGAAGAAGACAGTCTCTTTCTCTTTGGTGTAGTGGTTAGGAGCGTGGGCTCTAATCTGGGAGAACCGGGTTTGATTCCCCACTCCACATGCAGCTGCTGGCATGACCTTGGGTCAGTCACAAGTTCTTTCAGAGCTGGTCTCTCAAGAGCAGTCCTCAGAAGAGCTCTCTCAGCTCCACCGACCTCACAGGGTGTCTGTTGTGGGGAGGGGAAGGAGATTGTAAGCCGCTCTGAGACTCCTTTGGGTAGTGAAAGGCAGAGTATAAATTCAATCTCTTCTTGAAAATTCCTCCTTCCTCTTAAGGTCTCTGACATCAATCCGGGGGACATCGAGGTTGCTGACTACATGCAACTGGACTTTTTGTTTTCCTCTTCCAGATGAAAGCACGCTGTACTGCTTGGCGGGGTGCCTTTGAAACTCATAAAGATCCAAAAAACAACTCTGTGATTTAAAAAGAGGCAAGAAGCTTCCTTATATATGTGAAAGCCCTTGCAGAAATCTACAGAGATTGTTGTATTATAGCCTACATGTTTCAGCTCACAATAGCGATACATGTCCATTTTAGTTTTTCTCTTTGCAACTCAACACTTTTTTTTAGAGAAGCTAAAACGGTGTTTACTGAGCCAAACCAAACAGAGAAACAGAAAGAAACAGAAAGATTCACTGTCCCAGAATAATCCTCCCCAACCCTCCCCTTCCCATTTTTAACTTCTGTGGTGTTCTGTCATCCTCTGCTAGTCAGATTATACTTCATATAGTTCTCTGCTTTCTGCATGAACGTAGTCAAGCAGAAAGTGGGATAGAATTGTTGTGTTATTGCAGGCGAGACATTTCTGTTTCTTTGTTTACAGCATCATGATGAACATGCATTCCTTTACCACCTCTTGTTTACTTAATGTAACAGATACTTGTGTGCTAGGAAGAGATTGCAGTTGTGTCTGATACAGCACTGGGATGTAAGTTTCTTGGATCATCACTGTTCCTTGGAAGCTTTTATGTGTGGGGTTCTGCAACTGCTAAGGAGACCTAGCTAAGTATAATGCAGGATGGTCTTCATTTTGAATTCACAGCCTGCTTAGAGTGCTGTACATTTCCTGAAAGTTTTTATACGTTTGTCTGCTTCCTTGAAGTAGACACAGGAAGGGAACTCAGCACCTGTGTTAAGCAACCTGGAGGTCTTTCTTTCTGGCAGAATTTACTGGCCTATGTTTTGGTTCTGTTTAGTCCAGAACAGCATTGAAATTTTGGAAATAAGAGCATTGTCATTCAGGATGCAATCAGTTTGCACAAAGATGTGGATGCTGTAATGTTGGATGGTGATGGAGCCAGTTTAGTCTAGTGGTTAAGAGCATGGACTGTAATCTGGGAGAACCAGGTTAGGTTCCCCACTCCTCCACATGCAGCTGTTGGTGTGACCTTGGGTCAGTCACAAGTTCTTTCAGAGCTGTTCTCTCAAGAGCAGTTTCTGTCAGAGCTCTCTCAGCCCCACCTACCTCACAGGGTGTCTGTTGTGGGGAGGGGAAGGGGAAGGGAAAGGGATTGTAAACTGCTCTGAGACTCCTTTGGGTACTGAAGGGTGGGGTATACATCCAATCTCTTCTTCCTCTTTAAATACTCATGGATATGTTTTTGCTTTAGAAGAAATGGCTTGGATGTTTGTGAAAATATTTTTTTTCTTTTTTCCCCTTCTGTACTAGGGTCCATTAAACAGTGAATCTTCCAATCAGAGTTTGTGCAGTGTGGGTTCTCTAAGTGACAAAGAATTGGAGGTAAGTGAACTTGATGCTCCTCGACACCCTGAATCCCTAGCTTGTCTTGGGACTGTGGAGCAGATATTTTCTGGTCAAACATGCCCTCTGTAGGTAGATTAACACAGTTGTTTTACAAAATGATGGCTCTTATGAAAAGCTGCTTACTGTATACTAAGCCTTCTTCCTCCTCAGATGCCTGAGTGCTGTCTATATATCTAAAACAACCTTGCAAGAGCAGATGTTTTAAGAAGACTGGGCTACACAAATTGGTTTCATACCTCCAGTAGGAAAATAGTCATGTGGATCTGTTCTAGCAAGACAAAATAACTTTTTGTGCTGTTCAGTTTTCCCATTGTAGCAAACAAAGAACACTTCAAAAAAAAATTTCAAAAATCATAAAACGATTTAGCTCTGACGTATATTACAGTCAGGCTAAAGGACTCCTATTATCTCAGTTCTTTGCTTTGGGAGGAGGTGTAATAGCCAGTGATTTGCCACCCACCACACTTTAGACTCAAACGTGGTGAGCTTAACCTGTCTGCGAAACGGCAAGGGTATGAGGTGCAGTGAACAAGCATCCATTTCAAGTGTATATTAATGTACTTAAATCCCGGAAGGTCTGTGGGAATTGGTTTCAGTGTTTTCTGCTTTCCCTCCCTTCCCCTGAAGACTCCTGAGAAAAAGCAGAATGACCAGCGCAACAGGAAGAGGAAAGCTGAGCCCTTTGAGACCAGTCAAGGTAACCTGTGCTCCGGGCCCTCTGACGAGCATTTGCAAACAGTCAGTAATGAGGCCGGTTGTTAGAGAATTCTCTTGTCCTCCGAGAGCGTGCGCCTGCCTCCTGGGGGTGTTGGCAGCTTGTTATGATCCTGGTCTTTGAGCAGTGCCCCTCCCTTCAGAGACGGTTTGTTGTCCCCGTTAACATGAAAAACATTTCTAGGCCTACCGCGGCTTAATCTGGCACTTACTCTCACTGTTGTTGGGGTTTTTTTTTGCATACGTGCACTGTGCTGCAGCCAGTGCTTTAAACATACAAGAAAGTAACATGCAGTTGCCGCATGCCGTTTCCATGTTGCTTTGGGGGTCGCTGTGCTGCTGTACAGGAAACGGCGCATGTTGCCTGCAAATGTGCAAGATCAGCACTGCCCGTACACGGTGCCTTCTCTGCTGAGGCCCCTTCCTTGTGGGATGGCCTGCCTGAGGAAGTCAGGAAGGCTCCCGGGCTCCTGTCCTTTTGCAAAGCCATTTAACACAGCATGGTTCCGGAGGGCATTTGTACAGAGGCAGTAGGGCTGTTGTCAGAGTCCCACAGCACTCAGGCTCAACAACGTTCCTTAGAAGGATCAAGCTTATTGAGTTCAGTAGTGGCAGGTCATCTGTACGTACATGCTGTGCAAAAGTTGACCCACCAGGTGGGAGGGGAAAAGATATACTATGTTCAAAGCGGGGCCTTCTGATGGAGTTAAGCCAATCCGAGGTGCTAGCCTTACGCACGCAAAGGAACGACTACAGGTTCCCAGGGAAGGAGCGAGCACGAAGCATCAAGGTCAGGAAACTAGATAAGGGCCATGAGCGAAGAGAAAGCTGACATTCCTGGACAGTAAGATGTTCACCCAGCAGACTCCCTTCCCTCCTCCTATGGCAGCATAGTTGACAGCTGTATTGTAACAGAATGGTTCGGGAGGATGCTTTAATAAAAGGCATGGGACTGTGAACTATACCACTCTGTATAGCTCTCTGTTTGCTGGATGATCTCACCGTCTCCAATTTTGTGTGGTGGTTAAGTGCGTGGACTCTAATCTGGGAGAACCGGGTTTGGTTCCCCACTCTTCCACTTGCAGCTGCTGGGTGACCTAGGGCAAGCCATAGTTCTGTCAGAGCTGTTCTTGAAAAAGAGCAGTTTCTGTCAGAGCTCTCTCAGCCCCACCTACCTCACAGGGTGTCTGTTGTAGGGAGGGGAATTCTTCTTATCTCCTGCCGTTTTCTGCGTTGCTTAGCAAATTATATCTGTCCCTGTTCGCTTTGTTTCGAATTTCTGTAATTCCAGTCGATTGCGTTATTAGATGTCACTTGTGCTGTGTGATCTGCCTTGAGTCTCAGTGAGAAAGGTGGACTATAAATTAATGAAATATTAATATATGTGCTTGTAACATATACAAAATGTTTTAGGCAGCCCTTATTTCCTGTTGAAGGTCTCATTTTGGACTCTAAAGCTTAGAGTGGTATCTTAAGTGTCTCTGTCCCCTTCTGATGTTTTATTTCTTGCACAAATTTGTACCAACTGTGGCCAATGGCAGCCAGCAGCTCCTAACCCCTGGGAGTCACCGAGAGCCTGGGTCAGTAGCTGTGGCTGCCGCTGATGCCCTTTTCCTCCTCTGGCATCACAGTTGTGGCACCTCTGCCACTCCCCCCCCCCAACCCTCACGCGGCTTCAACTCCTTTTCTCCCATCCCAAATCCCTTCTTGGTCTGCGATTCCCCCGGGAAAGGCCATTGCGGGTTGTGCGTTCCGCTGCGACGTCTTCCTGTGTTCCGGCGCTCCCATTTTCTCCCATGGGAATCCATGAAAACAGTCCTGTACCTGAAGCAGCCCCTTATGCATTACAGCCGGTACCAGAGTTGGGGCTGCCGAGAGGAGAGTCCTTAGGGTGGCAGAGTTCCAAAAGCTGGGAGGGTCTTCGGTTTGTTTCCATGTGCTTGTTTGGGGAGGGGGGTGTCTGTTAGCAGCCCTTACTGGAGTTACAGTTTGGTCCCCGCTAACATTTTTGCTACTAACAAAGCCGCCACCAGCCCTTCCGGTTGAACACCAACAAGCCAATGTGGAAGCACCAGAAGGTGGTCCAGGGGGAAAGGCAGCTGCTGTTTGCAAGAGAACGCATCCCACGCGCACTTAGAAAAGGGAAGGCAGCCACACAAAGTGCACGTGACTCCCATAAATCCCTCCGTCAGCAGTGTCGGTCAGCAGGGGGTCCTGTGACCTACGGCACGTGGACCCCTGAGCCTGCAGATGCCCCAGAGTCACCAGGCATGCCCATACGTGAGGGTGCCATTCCCCGTCTTGATTTCCACGATTTGATCCTGAAGCCTAGTAGTGTTTTTCCGATGGTTCTTAAAGACTGAATGCCGCCCGATAGGTAACGTTGTTGTTTTCCTTGCAGGCAAAGTTGTCACTCCAAGGGGGCATAAAATCAGTGATTATTTTGAGGTAAGCCTGTTCCGTGTGCACGCTGGCAGGTCCTGTCCTTTCAAATTGTGTTAGAGACTGTTTTGTTGGTTGCTGGTCTGAGGCAGGGAGTCTAGGTTCCACAGAAGCACCTTGGAGCTGGGGCCCCTTCTGATTTAGCAGCTGCTCTAAGTGACCACGCACCCCATCTTTAAAGCCGGCTTTAGGGACAGAAAGCACAGGTCGTAGTAGATAACTCACTGAAAATGTCGAGACAGTGTGCGACTGCAATAAAAAAGGCCAACGCTATGCTGGGGATTATTAGGAAGGGAATTGAAAACAAATCAGCCAGTATCATAATGCCCCTATATAAATCAATGGTGCGACCTCATTTGGAATACTGTGTGCAGTTCTGGTCACCACACCTCAGAAGAAAGGATATTATAGCATTGGAAAAAGTGCAGAAAAGGGCAACTCGAATGATAAAAGGGTTGGAACCCTTTCCCTATTCTTGGGGTTCTTTAGCTTGGAGAAACGACGGCTGAGGGGTGACATGATCAAGGTTTGCCAGATTATGCATGGGACAGAGCAGGCAGAGAAAGAAGTACTTTTATCCCTTTCTCACAATACAAGAACTCGTGGGCACTCAAATTGCTGAGCGGTCGGGTTAGGAAGTATTTCTTCACCCAAGGAATGATTAACACATGGAATTCACTGCCACAGGAGGTGGTGGCAGCTACAAGCGTGGACGGCTTCAAGAGGGAATTGGATAAACTTACAGAGCAGAGGTCCATCAGTAGCTATTAGCCACAAGGTATAGATAGGACCTCTCAGTCTGGGGCAAGGGATGCTCTGTATTCTTGGTGCTTGGGGGGGAGGCAACAGTGGGAGGGTTTCTAGTGTCCTGGCCCCACTGCTGGACCTTCTGATGGCATCTGGTATTTTTGGCCTCTGTGTGACAGAGTGTTGGACTGGATGGTCCATTGGCCTGATCCAATGCTGGCTTCCCTTATATTCTTATGTCTTGATTCTGGTAGTCCCTTGTATTGTATGCAGATCGCACCATTGTTTCCAAATTCCCCTTAAAGTGTACTGAATCCTATTTGCTTGGTGTGTAGTCACTGATCTCTTCTCCCCCCACCACCCCTTCTTAGTTTGCTGGGGGAAGCGGTCCCGGAACGAGCCCTGGGAGAAGCGTGCCACCTGTCGCACGATCGTCACCACAGCATTCCTTATCAAATCCCTTACCTGTAAGTATTCCCTTGAAGGGAGAGAGCATGAACCTTTGGGTGGTGAGCAATGTGGCATCCCGAGTGCCTCTGTGAACACAGGTTTCTGGCATTCACTGGTTTTTAGTAACTCTTGACACACTGGTACACTCAGATGCCCTACAAGGGCCAGGGAGGTGGTACAGGGTTCTCATGGGGCAGGTTGTTTGCGCTTGAATCCTTCCTCATTTTTTGTTCTTTCCCTCCTACAATTCCTATGTTCTGCACTGGCTGCCCATGGCTCAGCATGAGGGTCTGTTTTCTCGAGGGCCTGCATGCGAGTAGCTGCTATTCTGCAGATTGGCTAGTTCTGAGCAGATCTGGCAGGAACGAGACTTCATAGGTGTGACTGCCGAACAGAAGCTTGTGGGAGTTACCGTGACTCAGCATGTTCTTTATTAAAGGTCATGAGGCCGGATAGAAGTAGCTTTAGCACTTTGTTCTTGGCCACGTGCCAGGACTTTTGCCAGCACACTCACCTGATTTGTCGCAGAGTGGCTGGAATCTGAAAGAACCTGCAACTCGCCTGTGGGTGAGAAGTCAGCCGTGACGTTGGCCGTACCCTAATCGTCGTGCCTCTCTCAGTCTCTGTCACACAAAATGTTCCAGGTTGCTTGGCAGTAGGAATGGAAATGAAAACAGCGGAGTGTGTTCAGGTGCTAGAACTGGGAGACGGGTTAATTGGGGACAGCACTAGGCAGCATGCCTACCTTTTGGAGGATCACAGCAGGCATGACCCCCTTGGGCTCTTTTCCGCCAAGGCATTATCCAGCAGAGAGGACCTCTTTTCCCAGTGGAGAAGGACCTGAGGAAGGGGACTCATAGGCTCCAGCCCAGGGTTGGCAACAGTTTAAGCTCTGTATGCAGACCGCTAAGAAGTGTTTGATGGCCGTGACGCTGGTGAGGGTTACTACACGAAAGGCAGGTTCCTCATACTTAACAATGAAGACCGTAGCTCTCCTACCTCTGGTGTGGTTGCACCTTGGTCCCATGCATCTCCCAGCCTCTGGGATGTATTGCGAGAGCTTCCTGTCTTCTGGCCCAGCGTGCTGTGCCCTCTGTTCTCTGTCACTGGTGGAGGGAATCCAGGCCAAGGTTGTTACTCTTATTCTCCCCATAGGCAGAGGACCATCCAGAGCCAGTTTGGTGTAGTGGTTAAGTGCGCGGACTCCAATCTGGGAGACCCGGGTTTGATTCCCCAATCCCCACTCCTCCACTTGCACCTGGCTGGATGACCTTCTGTCAGAGCTGTCCTTGAAAAAGAGCAGTTTCCCTCAGAGCTCTCTCAGCCCTGCCTGCCTCGCAGGGTGCCTGTTGTGGGGAGGGGGAGGAGTTTGTAAGCTGCTCTGAGACACCTTTGGGTAGTGAAGGATCTCCTCTCCTCCTCCTCCTCCTTCCTGTCAGCTTTCTTCATTGTCCAGTTTTTACACCCAGACATAGTCATGGGGAATATTACGGCATGCATTAACTTGGATCTTGGTCACCAGCGACACATCCCTATACGTAAGAATATTTTCTAGCCAATTTGGTGTAGTGGTTTAGAGTGCGGACTCTAATCTGGGAGAGCTGGGTTTGATTCCCCACTCTTCCACATGCAGCTGCTGACATGACCTTGGGTCAGTCACAGGTTCTCTCAGAGCTGTTCTCTCAAGGGCAGTCCTTGAGAGAGCTCTCTCAGCCCCACCTACCTCACAGGGTGTCTTGTTGTGGGGAGGGGGAGGGAAAGGAGATTGTGAGCCACTCTGAGACTCCTTTGGGTAGTGAAGGGCCATGGGGTATAAATCCAGTCTCTTCCCCCCCCCCATCCTGATGAGTAGAAGGGCCCCTCTGGTTTCTAGCCACCCTTGCACTCAGCCAGGTCTCCGACATCCCTCGTGACCATTGCCTTTTCATCCTGATCTCGGAGAGTAGAGAAACAGGATCTTAAAGGTTTCTGCTTGGCTAAAAAGCTTCACATAAAAATCCCACAGGCCACGTCTACAAAGCTGCCTGGACAGTGTTTAAGCATTGGTATTGACAATAAGCACTTTGCTTGATAAGGCAGCTGATACTCAAGAGCTACTTGCTGTTCTGCAGTCTGACCTGGATCGAGGTTTCTGGACAAATACTTTGGAGTGCCATTTCTCAGCAGCCTTCCGTCCTAGCCCCCACAGGTGTCAAAGTCTCTGTCCCTGCACACATATATTAGAAGAGAAGAAGAAGAGGAGATTGGATTTATACCCCGCCCTCCACTACCCAAGGGAGTCTCAGAGCGGCTTGCAATCTCCTTTCCCTTTCCCTCCCCACAACAGACACCCTGTGAGGTAGGTGGGGCTGAGAGAGCTCGGACAGAAACTGCTCTTTTTCTTTTAATTTTTCATTCAGAAAAACATAATGAGACAACAGTTAAAGTTGTGAGTGAGCAATTGGGCTGCTGCATAAGTTAGTTTGCTCTGGAGCCATCCTTCCTGAGCGAAGACAAAAATGTGTGAGCCAGAGGCTAAAAAATTGTGAGCTAGCTCACACTAACTCAGAAGGGAACATTGGTTATGTCTGGTGTCTGATTACTCTGGTTTCTTCCTGAATTTTCACTTTTCCACGGGCTGTGCATGTCCAGCCTGTTTATGTTCTTCGTCCCTGTTTAAAGGTACTTCTTTTCCCTGAGGATTATCTCAGACGCTGCCGTCACTGTATGTCCAAAAACTCGAAAATCATACCTAGAGAGCTGGTGGGAGGAGTAAGCCCAGCCTGGATTCCCTCCATTAAGAACATAAGAGAAGCCAATGTTGGGTCAGGTCAATGGTCCATCCAGTCCAACACTCTGTCACACAGTGGCCAAAAATACCAGGTGCCATCAGGCGGTTCATCAGTGGGGCCAGGACACTGGAAGCCCTCCCACTGTTGCCGCCCCCCCCCCCAAGCACCAAGAATACAGAGCATCACTTGCCCCAGAGTCCCTATCTATACCTTGTGGCTAAAAGCCACCGTTGGACCTCTGCTCCATATTCTTATCTAATACTTTGATTGACAAGAAGGAAATCCTAATGTTCCATTCTCCTCTTCCCCCTCCCTTACAGTATCTGACTTTTGGCTAGCTTGCCATGAGGAGAGCAGACTTGTCGGTTTTAGGTCCTGCTGCCATTGTGGGTGATGCACGGCATCATCAGTGCCGTTTGCCACTCCCTGAGCTGAGCAGTAATTGCCCTAGGCAGGTTGCCCGGTCAGAAACTTGTGTTTGCACTTTGTGGTGATTGCCATGATGGCAAAATTAGAAGGGCAGGAGGTGATGAGAGAGAGAAGTAGGAAAAGCTGGACTTGGACTTCTGGTTTTGGCTCCCTCAATGGTGGCTGCAATCTCCCGGTGCTCCGGGAGTCGCGAGCCTTGAATCAGCGGATGGGAGGGGGTGAAATGGTACGCATCCCCCCCCGGAGCCCTTTTGATGTGCTCCTAGCCATGGGACACTTGGAGGGCCCTTCCTCCGGCAAACAGCCGGCGAAGGGGGACTGTTCCCTGCCCCGACGGTCCTGCCGTTGATTTCCTACATGGTCTCGGGGATGCGCACCGGGACAAGCGCTTGGTGGCCGAAGAAGGTGAGATCTACGCTACTATGAGTGTTCGTGAAGCGAAGACGCCAGAAAGAAAGCCGAAAGCCCCCCTTTATTAAACCGGGGGGGGACGACTCCCCCTTGCAAGGAAAAAAATCTGAGTTATTTAACGAAGTTACAAAGGGGGATGGATTGTAAAAGCAAAATAAACTATAATAAAGAGTTCTAAAGAACTTACCAAGCATTTTTAGAGGTCTAAGAGACTTGGATAATGTTATATAAAAAGTAAACAATTCTCAAACATGGCTCCGAAGAAGGAGAAGCAAACGAAACTGAAGTTCTCAGCCGGAAATGCCAGCCCAGCGAGTTCTGCTACTAGGCAGGACACTACTCCAAGGTATGCTGAATGAGGCTTTGTGCCCTCTGCTGGATCAAATGATGTCATTACATCAAAAATTTGATGCACAGCAAACCGAATTAAATGAAACTACCAAAAAGACAGAAAAAATGGAACAAGAACTCAAAGAAGTCGATGCCAACACTCAGAAGCTCCAATGCGATCTGAAGAGAAACCAGAAACTCAGAAGCTCAAAAAACAAATGCAGGTGATGGAGAAAAAGAGCAACTGATGAGGCTCAACTTTTACAGCTGCAAATGGAAAAGGCAAGCTATGTCCTAAACTTCCAGGGGGTTTCCGAAGTCAAAGGAGAAGATTTGAAGCAGATTGTATGTGAATCTGTGGCACCGGTGGCAGAGTTAAAAGCAGATTTTTTACAAAGTGAAATACATACGATCTATAGGTCGTATTCTGAATACACAAGAAAGAATAATCTGCCCGGTGGGATTGTGGTGAGATTCTCCAGGAATCTCACCACAATCTAAATCTTGAAAGCAACAAGTGGAACCATCCTGAAAATCAAAGGCAAAGAAATAAGAATCCTGAAGGACATTCCATTTGAAATAAGGAAGAAGAGAAAGAAATTCAAAGATTTTGTGTTGTTTTTACAGAAAAATAATATCGCCTACAGATGGAGTGTACCCGAGGGCATCCTCTTCAAATTCAAAGACAAAAAGGTGAAAATTGACTCTGTAGAAAAGGCATGCAAATTTTTACTTCAATATGGCGATCCAGCAGGTGAAGAAGATAAAGCTGAAGACGGCAGCAATGAGGGAAGTGAAGAAGAAGGATTACTGGCGCCCTCTGACGAGGACTCAGCTTCTGAACGGGTGGCTGCTGCCCCTAAACTAAGCTATAGACAGAGAAAGAAAAAAAGGGGGGGGAAATGAGTTCTTATTGATCTCTGGACTCTCGGTAAAATGAACTTAAAGCATTATCTTTATAGAGCTCTTTATATAGTCAGATTTGCTGGAGATTCTAGTAATAGCATGAAGAAGTTTGCACTCAAAGTAGCAAAGTAAAAAGCTTATATAATGTTAAGCTAATTTTATAAGCAATTTATATGACCACCATCTCTTGGGTTTTTAGAGGTTTTTCTTTACTTTCACCCATAGTATGTAGATACCCTTCCTTGTTTCTTTGTAGTTTATAGAAAATGCAAATTAAAAAAAAATCCCCCTATGGGGGTCCAAAAAAAAAGAAAAGAAAAGCAGGACTTTGGGTAAGCAGGGTGGAATGCTGTTGGGCTGGGCAAAAGCTCTGAATAAAAGCTCTGGGTCCTGAAATGCTCAGGCAGGCTTATAAATATATATATATTTAAATGTGTTATTTGTAGGGTAGCTAGATAATTGCTCAGACAGGGAACTCCTGGATGCTTCAGTCCCAGTGTCTTGCTTTAGTCTTAGAACATTTCTTTTAAAAAGGATAGATTCCGGGGGGGGG
>NW_015175492.1:40828-46008 GCF_001447785.1 Gekko japonicus | reverse complement strand
GTGCTGCTGAGATGGTAACTTTTATTTATTTATTAAATATTAGGCCGCCCTCCCCTGAAAACACAGGGCTCGGGGTGGTATACAATAGTGATAAAAATTTCAAATTTTAATAAAAGTTCAGATTAAAATAATACATAATACATTGTTGGTGTCCACATGGAGTACTATCCCAGGACAAAAGAGTGAGCTGTTTGGTTGCCGGCCTTTGATTTTCCATCCCTCGGTTGTGAAATCAGAGGCAGAATTCTCCAGATTTTGGTCGATTATGCTGCCTTTAGTCATAGTGCTGACTTGCCCCTGGGTTTATCTGCTTGGCAGGCATGTGGAGAAGACAGCAAAACGTAAGCAAACAAATCCCAGTTCCATTTGCTTTTATAAAAGCATACGTCGAATAAGCTGGGGAAGTGGTCTAAAACAGGGGTGTCAAACATGCAGCCCGGGGGCTGAATGAGGCCCCCAGAGGGCTTCTATCAGACCCGCAGTGGAACTGGCTGTCTTGTGCTTCTTCTTCCAGTTCTGCTGCTGCTGCGTCATCGTAGGTTTGCAGCTTATAGACACACACCTCAACAGCATACTCAAGCTTGCAACAGCACAGACATTTTTGATGCAGTAATTCAGATCAAGAGGTGTCAGTTATCAGACACTGTTAAATAAACAAAATATTGCAAGAGTGCTGATGTTTTAAGCATGTTTTTATTTTAAGTTAAAAAAAAACCATTGTTTTTGTGTCCTTTAAGGTTTATATCTCCACTACTTGGCATTACATTTTATGACACACATGGCCCGGCCCAACAAGGTCTCATTTATGTCAGGTCTGGTCCTCATAACAAATGAGTTCGACACCCCTGGTCTAAAGAGAGGTAGCCCATACCACTTTTTTTGACTAGTTCTGTCGCTTCATGCTGGCAGAGGCCCATCGGACTCGCTGCCTTTCCCCCCCCAGCCACACGCAGGACTGCCTGCCACTTCCTTAATAAAGCCATTCTCTGCCTGTCTTCTGGCTGCAAACTCTACAAGGCCAGAAGGCATGTGCACACACTACGCTTACAGCGCAATCCTCTGAAGCGTTAACGCCATTCTAACTTCACTGAAATAGTTGGGCTTAAAACGGTATAACTCTGTATAGGATTGCACTGTAAATATAATTACCCTGGAGTAGAATTGTCCTTCGTTTGCTTGAGGTAACGTACCTATGTTGTGATGTCCACCTTCTCCCATGAGAATTGCGAAGGAGAGAAGTCCTTTGTTGCACGTGGACTGAGAAAATATATGTTCTCTTTTTTCACTTTACGTTTTGGAACATGTATTCTTTCTTCCCTGACTCTAGGCGATCCTGTTTTTATAGATAGATACGAAGTCAAATATGCAAAATGGAAACCCCCAACTTCATCCCATTTTGGAATCATCCCCACCCACACCCATGGTCATCCACAGTACAACAGCTAACTCACAGTTTAGAAAAGATATTACTCTGATGTAATAAACTGGTGTGAAAACATAGTTAGGCCTACTCCAGTTCAGTGGGTCCGTGAGAGCATGTGCTGTGACACAGCTTGCCTGCCTCTTCTGTGCCTTTTGTTGTGGCCACATTAGGCTTTCCGAGGTTGAAGCAGTCATGTGCTTGTTTTAAAAACAGTGGCATTAGCAGTCTTGTGGCCCCTGACTTGGCAGCTTACCCAAGGCCGGCGAGATCCAAATGTGTGATCGTGAACTCACGTGCCCTTTCTCTTTTCCTCCTTTTATCCGAATGTGTGCAGTCTTCTAAAAAAGTAAAAAAACTCACAAAACCATGTACAATTTAGACGTTGTCCAAAGAAGTTAAAAGTCATGTCTGGAGCTTCATGGGCTTCCTGTGGTTGTTAGTTGCTCTGATTAGAGTCTGGGCTTCATTCAAAGCTAGCTTTAGCTGTCTTTCGCTCCGTGCTGCCTTCCCCGTCCCAGGCCAGATGAGGGAAATGCACAAAAAAGCCCTGGCATCAATTGGCAGAAGACTTCCTCAGGCTACGCTCCTGTGCATATTTAGGAGGGGAGGCCTGTTGCTGGCCTTAGTGAAGCTTCCAGGTGGTAGACCTGCGTAGGGTTGGGCTGCACGTGTGTGAGCTTGTGCCTAGTGTCCTTGGTTTTGGGGGGTGGGGGAGACCTGGGAGGCAGTCAGTCTTCCTGGCCTCAAACTGGTACTCTCAGTACTTTATTGGAACACACCGAGGGAGCCAGTGAGTGTCTGTGATCCAGCCTTTAGAGGCACTGTAGACAGACGCACAGAAAATGCATAATATCGGAGCAGATACCTGCTTTCAGGGGTTGATTTCCCAGTCTGGATGACTGGATTTAATGGTTTAGGCCCTGCAGCGCTAGTGCACGGAATCTGGTAGTTGCATGCAGAATTCAGCATTTTGTTTGTGTGTGAGTGTGTGTTTCTTGCTCTTCTGGCTGTATAAGAGTTGAAAGTGAGCAAATCCCTTTTTTAATCTTAGAATCCACGGATGGGTGCTGAGTGGGACTTCTGGTGGTCGGGGACAGGTTTTAGCGTTCTGCCCAGTTCCCTTTTGACTAGCAGAAGTAGAATAAATTACGCAAAACAGGCAAATGTATTTTGGTTGACATCCACCTTTGTTGGTACAAAATTTGGATTTGCATGATCCAGGCCGGGTGGGGTGGGGATCAGAGTAATAGGCATCACAGTGAGTTTAGAATATTGTCTGGGAAGTGCTGTCCACAAGGTATCATGACAGTCTATTCCGTTTGCCTTTAATCCAGAGCAGCCTCCAGTAGTCACGGGGCTACATGTTGATAGTTAGACTGTGTCCCCCACCCCACCCCAATTCTGCAATCTACCTGTCAAGTTCCTGCATTTATCAACCGTATGTCTGGCAGAAATTCAATTTATTTTCTTCCCTCACATCTTTTTTCCCCCCTCCTTATTCATCAGTATCTTGTAATTTTCTTTAAATGTATTCCAGCGGCGAGTGGAGCAGCCGCTTTACGGGGTAGAGAGCAGCGCAGCCAAGGAACTGCAGGAGGAGCATTCTGCTCTGCCAACGCTGGTATCGGCGATGCTGGCGAAACAGCGGCTAGAGGGCGAGCAACTGGCCCAGAGAGGTGTAAGCCTCTGTTTCCCGTTTACTGCGGTGAGCATGGTCTTAATGACCAAACTCGACAGGGGACAGAATGGGTCTGATTCAGGGTGGATAAATGTGCAGCTGCCCCTCGTGCGACACCATCTTTATGTGGATTCCCTTGTCAGAATCTGTTTTCTCTCTCAAACGGTTCTAGGCCTGAGTGGTTTGCAGTTTGTGAAGATATAACAGTAGCACTGGCAGAAGGTTTAGAGCTGAAGGTGGTGACCATTTTGGAATCACCGCCCCCCAGTGTCCCCGCTTCATCAGCCAGCTTCATTTGTCCTAGCCAGAGGGTCTCGCTTTCCTTAATTCACACTAACTCTGGGTCCTTGCTCCATATTCCTGCCTTGTACCCTCTGCTGTCATTCATGGTGATGAAATGGTTCCCCGTTCCAAATGCTTATGATCTAAAAGAAAAAGCCAAGGTTCTCTAGAATCGTGTCCCAGTCCTCGCAGTTACCAAGGCTGTGTACCAAAATCTTTCTTTCCCCCACCCCCAACGGGCGAAGTAGATTTCTCATTGTTACAGGGTTTCAGCTTCAGAAGGTGGTGGTTGTATTGCTGTTTCTGTATCTACTGTAGCTTGGTGTCAGTCATGGCTGTGATGACGTCATGCAAGTGACATCAATAAGGTGGAACTAAAATGCCTATAACAGCGGCAGTCTTTGGTCTCGTGACAAGCCTCCAATATAGCCATTGGTTCTGTACAAATTGTTGACTTATTTTGTGCTAATACCTTGGACTAGGAGGCGAAGTGATTTGCCGCTATGAAGCTATGTGGTGTATATCTTGGGGCTGTGCACCTTTTGACTTGTTCAGAATGCCAGGGCTTCCAGCTTTAAATGGTTTATTCCTCGTGATTTCACCTACGTACCCTCTCTGTGGGGCTTCCTGTTAAAAAAGAAGAAAAAGAAATGTGAAGTGCATTCGTAGGAAAAGGGGAGGCAGAAAATGATCAGATTATAATAATTATTTTTAAAACCCAGAATGAAAATTCTAATTTCAGGTGTGTTTAAGGATCTGAGTTTTTTTGATGGGAATAATAATCCAGATTATCTCAAGTGTCTGTTGGGGGGACGGGTCTGAATTCGCTGTCAGGATACAGCACGTCCTTTTCCCACAGGAGTCCCAAGCTTTTTTACACCTGACATCTTCAGTCCGGCTACCAGGGAATTAGGTGTGAGACTTGCTGCCGGTTGGGATTGAAAGCACTCAAGTAAACAGTATAATCTGATTTGTAGCAACGGGGAAGAGTGTATCGGGTACAGTGCTTTGCCGTCCTGTTAATCCACAGCCATGCCGATGTTTGCTTTTTGTTTCTCGCAGGCCCAGCAGGGCAGCCCTTCTTCAACAAGTTCAGGGAACACAGAGCATTCCTGCGCCTCCCAAAAACAGATTTCCGTCCAACATAAACAGACGCAGGTATAAGGCCGATGAGCAGCAACGTCATGTATCATGAGGCTTGGGTTGAGCACATCGTAGAGGGAAGGAAGGCCAAGGGGTGGTGGCATCTTGGTGCGCTGGGAGTAGGGATGTGCATTTGGTTCATCTGACCCGAATGCATCCCCGAAAATGGCGCATTCGGACCCCTTTCGGGCTGCTGCAGGCCGATTCAGATTCTCTGATCTGAATCGGCTTGCTGACGAATTTTGGCAGCAATTCGGCCCCATTATATCCTATGGGCCATTGAAGTCAATGGCGAAAACATAGGGTATATTCCGGGGGCTGGAGGGGAGGAGGTTTGAGGGAGAGGCTCCAAACTCTCAGGGTAGCTGCTGGAGCCTCTCCCCAAGATACCAACCATGTTTGAAGAACATTGGACCAGGGGGTCCAATTCTATGGGCCCCCAAACAGGTTGCCCCATCCCCTCCATTGTTCTCTATGGTGGGAAAAAGTAACTTTTTTCCCACCATAGAGAACAATGGAGGGGATGGGGCAACCTGTTCGGGGGCCCATAGAATTGGACCCCCTGGTCCAATGATCTTCAAACATGGTTGGTATCTTGGGGAGAGGCTCCAGCAGCTACCCTGAGAGTTTGGAGCCTCTCCCTCAAACCCCCTC
>NW_015175492.1:7281-40685 GCF_001447785.1 Gekko japonicus | reverse complement strand
CCCCCCCCCAGGGGGGGGGGGGGGGGCAGGCATGAGTGGTGTGCCTCGCCGGAGGGGGACGGGCTTGCCTTGAAGCACCGAGGCAGCAGATTCCAGAAGGACGCCATCTTTCTTGCCTCCTCCCCTCCATCATGGCAGCAAAAGCAAGTTAGAGCCTGACAACTGGAGCTCTGCGAATAGGTTCGGAGTTCCTTCTCAGCACTGACCAGAGATCTGCCACTTTAAGCTGGTTTTTACTCTTCAGAGTTGGCCCCTGGAATCTTCACAGCCACATCTGGTCCAATGCTCCCTCTAAGTTGTGGAGTCTTGTGGGCAAAAATTCCGCTTTGTGAGCTACCGGCATTAAAGTTGTGGCCGAGCGATTTTGGCACCTGCATACATTCGTTTGCTCCAGAGCCATCCTTCCTAAGTGAAGGCAAAAATGTGTGAGCCGGAGGCTTAAAAAACTGTGAGCTAGCTCACACTAGCTCAGCTTAGAGGGAACACTGGTCTGGTCCCACTGATGCTGCTGAGTAACCTGTGCATTGACGTCTTTGGAGGAAGGGTCCCCGTTTCTAGTGACAGTTTCTAGCCATTGTTGGCACAATTATATTTTTGGCAGTGGGAGTACAACAAACTTTGAATCTCCCCCCCCCCCCCCCCGGGTGTCGCTTCTAAGAGGGAAGTGTCTTGCTCGGTGCCTTTGGGTAAGTCGTTTTGGCAAGCTGATGTTGTGAATACAGGTTTTTAATATAAAGCACTCCTCGGGCCATGAGAAAATATTCCCAGGCAAAATCTAGGGAAAGGCATCTGTGGGCGTCACCTGTGTCCCAGATCAGCTTAATCCCACCAGCTGTCCCTGTCCTGCCTTCTATGGGTTGGCAGTTCCAGGGGCCAATGGGTTCAGTTTGCCATTTTCTGAAGGGGTTTTTCACTAGTCCTTTCAGCAGGCCCGAAGCATGTCATAGATCTGTGCTGCTTGCTTTCTCTGTGACCTGTCTGGCCTACATGGCAACATTCAAGCAGTTTCTTTCCCAGGTTAAGTGAAGTTTAAGAGCTTTCAGTTTCAATTATGCCATTGGCCAGATTGAGGCAGGTGGGGTTATAATAACTGATTTTTAAACATCAACTGTAGGGCATTAACACGCTAAACGAAGACTCCGTCCTTTGCGTCCTTGTCTGGTCAAGATGCAAAAAAGGCCAAAAACAAAAGCAGCAAAAGAAAAAAAACCCATTTCCTTATCATACTGCTTTTCTGTCCCTGAAATGTTCTGCCAACTTGTGGACAGAGTTCTCAGTTTGGGATTTCTTTCCCCCCATCTCTAGTCTGATCTCACAGTGGAGAAAATATCTGCACTAGAAAACAGTAAAAACTCTGATTTGGAAAAGAAAGAAGGAAGAATAGACGACTTATTAAGAGTAAGTAGTAACGTGTAAATTTTGCACCACATGCTTTCAGAGGTAACTTCTATATAGCGGTGGTTTTGTGGTGGGTTTTTAACAAATTTAACAAACTATCTTGTTTTTAGCAATCAAGTAATTGCAAGTGAGAATTTTGTTGAGAGGGAAGTTGACTTTTGCCATCATAGGCAGTTTTAGTGCTTTTGCACGGTCATCTGAGAGCTTCTCCCTATTTGACGTCCCAAATGTTCCTACAACGCTTGGATGCTATTCTGTGTTTTCAGCAGTTGTCATGTCTTCCACGGTTATTTCCTCACTCCTGCAAGCACGCTGTTTCCCAGTGATGTCTTGGCTGGTTTCTCTTTTGCTCACCTGCTTAGCGTTGCACCTGCAGACCTAAGTATTTTCCAAATAAATAAAATTGCTTTATCTTCAGGCGAACTGTGACTTGAGGCGGCAGATAGACGAACAACAGAAAATGCTTGAGAAGTACAAAGAACGGTTGAATAGATGTGTAACGATGAGCAAGAAGCTCCTTATAGAAAAGGTGAGTTTGGGTTTTGTCTTTGTGGCCTGTATGTCCCTCCCACCTGGCCTGATCCTTTTCCTTCCTCGCTTTCTTCAAACCCGTGTGTGAATCTGTCTCTTTGAATTGGTGTGTTGCACCCACCTGCCTGCTTGGATGCCGATATACAGGATAATTGAAATCACAAAGCCCAAAAGAAATTCAGCTGGCTTAGCTGGGCATAAGAGGGAGCATAAGGGGGAGAAAAGGGCAGCTAGAATGATAAAAGGGTTGGAACACTTTCCCTGTGAAGGAAGGTTAAAGCGCTTGGGGCTCCTTAGCTTGGAGAAACGACGGCTGAGGGGTGACATGATCGAGGTTTATAAGATTATGCATGGGATAGAGCCTTTCTCACAATACAAGAACTCGTGGGCACTCCTTGAAATTGCTGAGCAGTCAGGTTGGAACAGATAAAAGGAAGTACTTCTTCACCCAAAGAGTGATTGACACATGGAATTCACTGCCACAGGAGGTGGCGGCGGCTACAAGCATGGACGGCTTCAAGAGGGAATTGGCTAAGCATATGGAGCAGACGTCCATCAGTGGCTATTAGCCATAAGGTATAGATAGGAGCTCTCAGTCTGGGGCAGGTGATGCTCTGTATTCTTGGTGCTGGGGGGGGGGGCAACAGTGGGAGGGCTTATAGTGTCCTGGCCCCACTGCTGGACCTCCTGATGGCACCTGGTATTTTTGGCCACTGTGTGACAGAATGTTTGATTGGATGGGCCACTGGCCTGATCCAACATTGGCTTCTCTTATGTTCTTATTTTCATTATGTTCTCTCTTGGGCATGAAGCTGCCTTAGGCGGGGTCATATCTTTGTGCCAGCTAGCCCAGTACCATTTATCCTGGTCGGGAATAACTCTTGAACTGCTTGAGCCATTGAACCCAGAGGGGTTCCTTGGGGCTGGAGCCCCTCCTCTTGTTTTAAATATAGTAAAGACGCGCACTGCACAGATGCTCCCCATGTAAATGTGACACTGGGACTGCGGGAAAGTATTTGTGGTGTTGCTTGTCACATTAGAAATTAAGGTAAGAATTCCTCTTAACCCCCAAAGCAAGCCTCTCTTTGCCTTGTTACTTGGGCTCTGTCATTCATTCTAGTGGAGCAGCCACTGAGAATGTGTTTTGCGATTTGTAATTGCTGCACAGGGAGTTTTGTTACAGGACAGCCTGTTACAGGTCTCTGTCTTAAAGTGGGAACATACTGAAAGAAGGGTGGGCCTCTTCCACCTCAGCCTGGGCCGCTTGTTAAACCCCATGGCAGCGAACTGAGCTGGTCCACCTGTTCACACGGCAACCTCTGTTCTGCGCTCTCACTCCTTTGCTTATTGAAATCAACACTTTGCATTTACCAACAGGCTAGCAGTTGGGTGAATCTTTTGACAACGACAATAACCTTTATTGGCATTATGCACCAAGAAGTATATAAAACATAGGGAGTACTCAGTACAGTTAACACATATCTCGCTTTTTAGAAGCCAGATACAAAAAAGTTGCCACTCTTTCAACAGTTACAGCATTTTTTGAGGAAAGAGAAAAGGACTTATATTTATCAGATTGGCTTAGTAAATCCATCAACAACCGATCTAAATACTTAACACGAATGTCAGCATAATAATCACAATACAGAAGGACGTGCTCAATATATTCTACTTCCTTTCTTCCACACTCACATAACCTCTGTGCGTCATGAATCTTTGAAAATCTCCCTTGAGGTACTGCAGAGGGCAACACATTAAAACGTGCTAACATATAAGCTCTGCGAGTACATGGATCATTGAGGGAGAAAAAGTATGTTGCTATCATCCCCACAGGAGGCATCCCTAATCTCAGGGGAGAACATCTACCAGAGGCACAACTACGTAAAACTTGCAACTCCATATCCAAGAGTCTTTGTTTAAGTAAGACAAAAGCATATTTTTCTGACAGGGAAAGCAACTCATCAAAGCTTATCCCTGTAACAGCGATCTTCTTCTCTATAAGTGTCAACCAAGAGGACTGATGGAGCGCTGTTAAAACTAAAGAAACAGGACAGTTGGAATGAGAAGTAGTTTTAAAACGTAATTTTATCCAGAATTTACATGTTATTAACCACTCTCTGGTCTCTAGCAACCTTTGATTAGTTTCAAGACACATTGCAGCATAAGAGACACATAGGAAGGCCTAGAATTTTCTGAAGGAAATGTTGGGTAAGTCGAGTGGGTTCTGACACACTGTTCTCTTCCCTCCCCAGTCCAAGCAAGAAAAGATGGCGTGCCGAGATAAGAGCATGCAGGATCGGCTGCGGCTGGGTCACTTTGCCACAGTCCGGCACGGGGCCTCTTACACTGAGCAGTGGACGGATGGTTACGCTTTCCAGAACCTCATCAAGTAGGTCTTGCAAGTAGCCTTATCTCCAGTCTTACAAAATGCACGTAATTTGACCTCTCTGTATTCGCAATGGATGTGGGTTCTGTTCATAACAGGTGGCCTACTTTAGAGGATACGCTAATTACAGGAATTACACAGGGGGTCACGTGGGGTTGTAAAGACTCGACAAAATTTATTTCTGCATGAGCTTTCTGAGTAAAGAGCACACTTCCTCGGGTGCATGGACGTGTACGCCTGTAGGCTTGGTTACGTACCCAGCCCAGGGACACCGGGGGCAATTTTACAAAGAAAGGTTGATGGAAAACAAGAGACAGTGAACAGAGAAATCCGTTCATACCCACTCCTGCTGATCCTTTTTTTTCTGATGGGATTTTGTTTTACTTCAGCCTCTCTTTGTAATGTCCCGCAGGCTGGGTATTTAAGAAAAGTCTATGGATGTAAACCTGCACATCTAAGGAAGTGAGTTCTGACTCATGAAAGCTCGTGCTGAAATAAATTTTGCTGAGTGCCGTGCAGTTTTTCTAAAGCAGAGCAGCTACCCCTCTGGGTTTGCTGTATGAGTTGTTATGACTTAAAGCTATCAGTCGTACAACTGTAAATGCAAGAACGTGCATCCTTAAAAGGTTACAATGAGCTCTCGTTGGCTATTGGCCATAAATTGTTTGCCTAAATAAATGTCTTCCATTGCCCCAGGAAGAGCAGACAAAACATTTGATTGACCAGTATTGTGCCTAACAGTTCCAGGAACAAGTGAATAGTCTGCAGAGTCCCTTCAAGAGACTGGCTGGGGTGCCCAGCTAAAATCTGAGCCCAGCCCCCCCCCCCCCCCGGCATTTTCAGTGATACCTCCATGTGTCCTGTACAGTTACTTTCAAGAGCCTAGTTCATGATGTTGATGTGTATCCACCCAACAATAAGTACCCATACACATTCTGTGATCTGAACATAAGGAAAGGACTGGATTGCAACGTCCTAATGTTTTGCCATATGTCTGTAGATGTGGAAGTTGATCCACTTACTCCTCTGTGTATTCTAGAATTCTGTTCTTTAAAGATAAACGTTTTCTACATTCTGTAGTCCTTAAATCTAGATCTTGCAGTTGGCATGAATTTCCTGGAGAGGGCACATCTGCGTATGTTAACTTAATTCGCATGCTTTGACAGATAATGAAAAAATGTGGCTGAATTTGGAGCCTTTACTTAAATCATATATTGATTCTGCACCTGGCCCCAGGCAGATACAAAAACCCACAGAATAGGGCCAGGTACAGATCTCTTATGGATCTGGGGACACCCCACTCCAGATTTTCATTATTGTATTTGTCTGCAAAACCCCCACCACCACCCCAACCGCAAGATTTCAAGGGGGGGGGAGAGACCCGGCATCTCATGGGTCTGTGTCATGAGATCTGGGCTGCCATTTTATGGAAGATGCATTGGTGCCCCAAGCTGGACAGGCAGTTGGGGGAGTGGGAGCAGCCGCTACCAAGCAGGGGGGAAAGATGGGTTCCCCCCCACACAAGTATAATGACACCCCCCACTTGTATTCCTATAGTTGAATTTGATAGGAGACGGTGAAAGAAAGGACCATGTGGTGGGATGCTAAGGCAGCGCTCTGACCTCTGGAATCCCCAGTTGAAAACATAGAATCACAGAGTTCAAAGGGGAAGAGGCCATACAGGCCATCTAGTCCAGGGGTGTCGAACTCATTTGTTATGAAGGCCGGATCTGACATAAATGAGACCTTGTTGGGCCGGGCCATGTGTGTCATGAAATGTAATGCCAGGTAGCGGAGATATAGACTTTATAAAGGACACAAACACAAAGCGTTTTTAAAACTTAAAATAAAAACATGCGTAAAACATTAGCACTTTTGCAATATTTTGTTTATTTAACAGTGTCTGATAACTGACACCTCTTGCTCTGGATTATTGCATCAAAATGTCTGTGCTGATGCAATCTTGAGTATGCTGTTCAGGTGTGTATCTGTAAGCTGCAAACCTACGATGACGCAGCAGCAGCAGCACTGGAAGAAGCAGCAGAAGACAGCCAGTTCCACTGCGGGCCTGATAGAAGCCCTCTGGGGGCCTGATCCGGCCCCTGGGCCGCATGTTTGACACCCCTGATGTCCAACACCTTGCTCAGTGCAGGATCAGCCTAGAGCAACTGTCAGTTTCTCTGGACATGTGAAGGACAGCCGCTCCCACTTCTTACGTTCTCTGGGTTCTGATCAACTATCAGCACCTCCTAGCATTTCAGTGGCCAACCAGATTCCTAGAGCCCCTGCTTTAAGCGCCCTGTTCTTTGGAGGCTGGTGACCAGAAATCTACTATTCTAGGGATGTGGAAGACCGAAGCACTTAGCAGTTAGAAACTCCGTTCTGACTGTCTTGTTTTGTGTGTGTGTGTGTTTCCCTGCTTTGGCGTAGGCAACAGGAGAGGATAAATTCCCAGAGGGAAGAGATAGAAAGGCAGCGGAAGATGTTAGCGAAGCGGAAGCCACCTGCCATGGGGCAGGCCCCTCCCACGAGCAATGAGCAGAAGCAGCGGAAGAACAAGACCAACGGAGCAGAAAATGAGGCGTGAGTTTTGCGGAAAACCTTCAAGGCATCTTCTAAGGCTTCCTAATTGCCAGGAATAATTTAGGGCTGCAGTTCTCCCGCTTTGCTCCAGTTGGCATCCGTCTCCCCAGTCTCATGTGAGACTTTTGAAGCCCTCAGTTACAAGAGAGGTTGTAAGAGAGAGCTGGTTGCTCTTAACACTGGAAGAGCAGGGTTCAGAAATCTGCTCAGTGAGGGGATTTTGGGGTTACATCGGGCAAGTGATTACTCTTGGTTACAGTCCACAGAGCAGGGCTCTTGCAGTGACGGTTGTCGGACAGAGATGCTGTTTGAGTAAGCGACAGATGTTGCTCTGTTCCATATGATTTGGCATTGTATAACCTCCAAGCACAGGTTGGGAGAAGGGGCGGTTACGGATCCCAGTGCGCAGCTGTTCTGGGTTCTGCAGTGGGAGGGAGACATGAGGAAGGGGCCATATGTTGATGGCAGAGCTTGGCGGGTCCCAGGTTCTGAACCCCTGGCACCTCTGGTCGTAAGGTCTCTGTTAGCAGGCCTTAGAAAGGCCTCTTTCTAAATTACGACAAGTGCTGCCACCAGTGAGGGTAAACGGAACCAGACTAAGGTGGACTGTTGATGGCTTGACCTCCCTCATATGACTGGCATCTGGAAATGTCAGTCATTCGTCTCCACCACAATCAGCAGAGACAGGAGCCACCCCATGGGAGAGCAAAGGGAGAAGGGGTGTGTGCAAGACTTGGTTTGGCTACTTCTTTTTGTGTGGACCTCCCTCTCCTTCCTTGCCCCACACCCCCACCAGTTTGGTAGCTTAGTCTTTGACCCAGTTCTCTTCTGTCCATGCAGATTAACGCTAGCAGAATATCACGAACAAGAAGAAATCTTCAAGCTACGGCTAGGTCATCTTAAAAAGGTAAAAAAGTTTTTGCTGTGGTGTTAATACTGCAGTGTGGCTTTTTCTTCATGCGGTGGGCAGCCCGGAGTTCTTTGACGTGGTAGAAACGTCGGATGCAAATAACTCGCATGATAACAGGCTCTGTTTCAAATTAGCTTTAAAGAATCTATTTTCAGCTACCCTCTGAAGTCCTGCCTGTTCATTTAATTAGTTAAGTGCTTTAGGTGATGAGCTGTTTAGTGTCTAATGTCCTGAATCCCTTGAAGTGACTGAAATATTTTTCGTTTTAGCCCCGTTGTCCTATGCAAATTGTTTGTCCCAAAAAGTCTTGTGTTACTGAGACATACCATTCGGCCCGAGGGCTGCTCCAGGTGGTAAAAGCATTATGTATGTTACCTGGGGGATGGGGATGAGAATCTACTACATGGCTCTGGTTCACTTTGAGTGGTCCCTGGGTAACAGAAAAGTAATGCAAGCGCGGTCCTCGGTTTTGGAATCAGAAACCATTATGCAGGTCTCCTGGATGTTAGAATTATAAAAGCACTAACTCTTTCTTTCCTTGCACCTCTATTAAATCAAGCCAAATGGGTCCCATTCTGTTAAGTTCTGTATGAAAGCTCACTTTGAATCCAGCATTGTAGCTGAAGTGATTTTTTGATATATTTTTTTTGGTGCAGGAAGAAGCAGAGATCCAGGCAGAACTGGAGCGGCTAGAGAGGGTTAGAAATCTACATATCAGGGAATTAAAAAGGATACATAATGAAGATAACTCGCAGTGAGTATCAGCGCGTGGAGAAACTGCAAACTGAGAACTGGAGAAAGGCTAAAGAATTGCTCAGACCTTTGCAAAATGAATGATTCGTGCCCCTACGTGGTTTGAAGGGATTGGGGGGGGGGGTGTTGCTGTGTAAGAAGCCATAACCTTAACCTTTGTGCCTTTAGAGATGCAGGTGTGTTTTAAAAAATCTCAGGATAGGTGGCAACTAAAAACATAATTTACATGTCCACTTAACCCTTGATAGTGTTCCTGGGTGATTTTCTGTGTTAACTACTTGCTGCTTAATGTAGTCGTCCCCCCGCCCCGCCCCCTACATATGAAGTTCAAGCAGATTTGAGAGCTGGAAGGTGCATAAATCCTAAATCTGTTGGATTGCAGCTCACATGAGAACGCAGTCCCTTGCTCTACTTGTTTATAGGAAGAATCAAATACCCTTTTTAAAACCGAAAGGTTTAGACCCTCTGGGCTTGCTGATCTAGGGAGGCCCTGGACCTTTGCATCACTGAGGGCCGTGGAAAGCTTAGTCACCAGCCGCTTAACTAACTCATACAAGGGTTAACAAGGTACTGTTGAAGCAAGACATGCAGGAGCAGTGGAGGCAAAGAAAGAGCAGAAGTGCATGCTTGACAGTATAGCCGATCATTCTATTTTGATAGTGAGAATTTGACTTCTGGGCAAGTCCTGCAGTGGTTCTGGTCTCTCCCCCCCCCCCCTTTCATCACATGGTGGAAAGTTTTCATCAGGACATGGGTCCGTCCACCTGGAAAACGGATTGCAAAATCCCACCAATCCCTTTTCTTTCTCCAGTGGGGTTGTTAGGCTTCTGAGTGGGATTGCATGCAGTGTGTGAATCAGCTGACCCCACTCTGCTGACAGCCCTCAATTCTGTATCTCGGTTTGGTGTGAGAGCCAGTTTGGTGTAGTGGTTAAGTGCGTGGACTCTAATCTGGCAGAGCTGGGTTTGATTCCCCACTCCTCCACTCGCCCCTGGCTGGATGACCTTGGGCAAGCCATAACTCTGGCACAGCTGTTCTTGAAAAAGAGCCGTTTCTGTCAGAGCTCTCTCAGCCCCACCCACCTCACAGGGTGTCTGCGGTGGGGAGGGGAAGGGAAAGGAGTTTGTAAGCCACTCTGAGACTCCTTTGGGTAGTGAAGGGCGGGGTCTAAATCCAATCTCTTCTTCTAAAAGACCTCTGGATCCTGGGGACTCTGTCCCAGGCCAGTGTCTGGGCACCGTGAGCACTTCAGCGAAAGTGAGCAAGCCAAAATGTAATACAGATAAGACCGATGTTCATGGGGAAGGCAGAGTGACGGGATGTGGTTAGATTTTGGGGTTAAAGTTATCTTTGCCTGATGATGGGGGGGGGGAAGGTTTGGCATTCCTTGATCTCTCTCTTTCTCGGAGGAGCAGGCTGGTGTGGTGGCTAGAGGGGAGGGGCTGCAGCTCAGAGGTAGAGCACCTGCTTGGCATGCAGAAGGTCCCAGGTTCCATCCCTGACTTCACCCGTTAAAAAGGCCCCGGGCAGGATGTGATGGGAAAGACCCTCTGCCTGAGACCTCTGGAGAGCCGCTGCCACTCTAAGTAGGCAATACTGACCCTGGTGGACCAAAGGTGTCTGATTCAGTATCAGGCAGCTTCATGGGTTCAAAGCACCTTTTATCCTCTCTCTGTGGGATGTAGGCTGTCTCCTTTTATACTGTCCTGACCTCGCCACATCGATCCCAGCCATCTGTATCCTCTCAGCTGGGCCAGGGTAATGCATTCCAAAGGGGCTGTCCGAATGCCAGTATTAAAGCAATCTCACTGGCTCCCTGTTTGCTTCTGTCCTCAAAGTGCTGATGCTTTCCTATGAAACCGTCATGGTCTAGGACCCAAACACTTTGAAAAGACATGTCTCCATCCTTGCTGGCTTAGATGGGCCCCCAGACTAGTCCACCGTGTGTGGCTGGCGTCAACGACAGCCCGTTCCTGCTCAGTCATGGCTCCAGTGTTATAGAGAACAGCCTTCCAGAAGATGCCCAGAGTCTTCCCTCTCTTTTATCACTAAAATAAAATGAAAAGTGGTACTGAGGTGGCGGGAGTGTGTGTGTCTGATTGATGTTAGTTTAAGGTAGCTGCTGATTTTTCTCTGAACTGAAGTCTGGGTTCTGCACTATGTTTGGTTTTTACAGTGAATTCTGTTCTGCTTAGGTGAAAACTTTAAAAATAAAAGGCTGTTTAAATGCACAGCTCTTTGTGTAGTCTGGGTTCTGCACTATGTTTGGTTTTTATGGTGAATTCTGTTCTGCTTAGGTGAAAACTATTTAAAAATAAAAGGCTGCTTAAGTGCACAGCTCTTTGTGTGGGCCCATAGCTATTTGGAACCATTTAATGAAAGTGGGTGGTAGCTTAGTTTCCTCCCATCCCCAGGGCAGGGATGTGAGCCTTGCTCAGGAATTTTGCATATTTACGATTCCGAATGATGCTTGAGACCTAGGATGTTACCGCGTCTGTGTGGATAAAGTCCTCTTCTTCTATCTCTCTCTCCCAGATTTAAAGACCATCCAACACTAAACGACAGATACTTGTTGCTACATCTTCTGGGTAGAGGGGGTTTTAGTGAAGTATATAAGGTAAGTTGGATCTCACGTCCACGCTACTTATTTTTCATAATTTGACCTCTGGATAAAATAATGCAGAAGTTAAAGTTTTGGCTATTGGGTAGCAAGGCTGTGTGAAAGACCCTGGGGAACTGCCACCAGTCTGAGCAGGTGGGTCTTAGCTAGATGGGCTAATGATGTGACTTGAGATGTTATCATGTTCACACATCTGTATCACAGCTGGGAGAGTTTCCCTGTTTAGTCTTGCTGTGTTCATTTCACTCTTCACATCCCACTATACATTGCATTGGTCAGGCCGCACATGGAGTATTGTGTGCAGTTCTGGAGGCCTCACTTCAAAAAGGATGTGGACAGAGTGGAGTGGGTGCAGAGGAGAGCGACGAGGATGATTGGGGGCCTGGAAACCGAGCCCTACAAGGAAAGGCTGCGGGACTTGGGAATGTTCAGTCTGGAGAAGTGGAGGTTGAGGGGGGACAGGATTGCTCTCTGGAAGGATTTCAAGGACTGTCAGAGGAGGGCAGGGAGCTGTTCCTGTTGGCAGAAGAGGATAGGACTCAGAGTAATGGGTTTAAATTAAGGGCGGGAAGGTACTGGTTGGATCTTAGGAAAAACTTTTTTACAGTAAGTACTGTGCAACAGTGGAATCAGCTGCCTAGGGAGGTGGTGAGCTCCCACTCACTGGCAGTCTTTAAGCAGCGTCTGGACAAACACTTGTCTGGGATGCTCTAGGCTGATCCTGCGTTGAGCAGCGGGTTGGACTCGATGGCCTGTATCCTTCCAACGCTGTGATTCTGTGATTCACAGGTATGTGTTACATAATGTAGATACTTGCAAGTACTGGCAGGGCAATAAACCTGTTTAGCAAAAGTTGCATCCAGGTTGACATGCAGGAGGTAGAATACATTTTCTTTTAAAATGAGGATTTATAATATGAAGCATGTTGCTTATGAAAACTGTAGCTGCTGTGACTTCTGTAGCTGCTCATCTGTAAAGTCCAATGCCCTGCGTCACAAAGGAAATAGAGATTGTGAGAATAAGCGGGATAATGTACGTGACTATTCTGTAATTTAACTATCGGCACTTCTTTTGGGTATGATTATCCAGAACTTTCCCTGCACCCACATCAAACTTGATTGAGCTTTGATTTCTTTTTCAAGAAGCAAGATTTTCGGAGGTTGTGTTAGAACTGCTGTGTCTAGAAAGGGAATTTCTGAAAATTGTGAAGCCTGGGGTAGCGGTGTTTGTTTTCATAGGGTTTAAAAAATAAATGTGGGGGGAAATTGAAACCTAACTTATTTTATGGTTTTAATAATATCAAATATATTTATAACGTGACATATAAAATTACGCTGTTTGAAATGTTTATGGAATTTAAACGTACGGATGCCTTGTTTTTGACAAGCGAAATTATAGATTTACCTAATACGAGAGATTTAGTCAACAGCACACTGTGCTGCCTTAACACATGTATCTTAGGGTTTGTTCATAGGGTTTAAAAAATAAATGTGGGGGGAAATTGAAACCTAACTTATTTTATGGTTTTAATAATATCAAATATATTTATAACGTGACATATAAAATTACGCTGTTTGAAATGTTTATGGAATTTAAATGTATGGATGCCTTGTTTTTGACAAGCGAGATTATAGATATACTTAATACGAGAGATTTAGCCAACAGCACACTGTGCTGCCTTAACACATGTATCTTAGGGTTTGCAGCCTCAGAGCTACAAAAATTAAAAATTGAAAAATCATGGGTTTTGGGGTAAACACAATATGTCCTTTCAGCAGAAGCAGTCTCATACAGTCACAATAGCTCTAGCAGCGTGTTTGAATATTGAGTGAAATTTTCTAATGCTGAAACCACTGAACTCTTCAGTAATATTTATCATACACATTGCCTATTAGTTGTGGATAAAAATAATTACATTTAAAAGTAAGCATATCCTTACAAATACATTGCATGCCCTTTCAGTATACATAGGAGTTATGTTTTCTCTAATCGTGTAAATTCCCTTACATAAAAATCTTCATACCGTACATTTTGAATGGGTAAAACCTTGTCTTCATTTCACTCATTTGGAAAGAGAAAATATTTCATTAAAAAAATTAATATCAAATTTTTCTACTGGAAACAGCTGGTGTGGAGGGGACCTTGTGCGGGGGGATAGATTCTTTATCCCCCCCCCATTCGAACCTCCACATCTTTAGAGGTGTCCTTTCTTGCATTTTGGAGTGCCTAATCAGTGCTTTTCTTTCAGGCATTCGATTTAACGGAACAGAGATATGTAGCAGTAAAAATTCACCAGTTAAACAAAAACTGGCGGGACGAGAAGAAAGAGAACTACCACAAGTAAGTATTTCCAGGCCTCAGCTTTTGCTGGGCGCCTAGTTTATTTGTTTTCAAATGCTACGAATGGAAATGTGCTGAGGGAACAAGGTACATAAATGCAGGATTTGTTTCCTGTCTCTTCTGTTAGGGAACAGCAGAAGGCTTAAGAACATAAGAGACGCCAATATTGGATCAGGCCAAAGGCCCATCTAGTCCAACACTCTGTCACACAGTGGCCAAAAATACCAGGTGCCATCAGGAGGTCCACCAGTGGGGCCAGGACATTAGACGCCCTCCCACTGTTGGCCCCCCCAAGCACCAAGAAGACAGAGCATCACTTGCCCCAGAGCCCCTATCTATACCTTGTGGCATAAGAACATAAGGCTTCTCTCTGCTGTGAACAAAAGTGTTCAATCGCTGTTTGCTTGAGCATAATAAACTATTTCTCTTGAACGGGAATGGGAACTTCTGCTGGAAAAGAGAGATGAGAGCTGTGGCTTTTATTTTCAGGGAACGGTCCCTGAGAAGAGCCCGTTTGTACTCACACTTTGATCATGAGACTGCTCTTGAAGGAGCCGACTTTGGATCCTATTGATCCAGCCAACTACCACACAGTGTCGAACCTCCCATTCCTGGGCAAGGCAGTTGATAGAGCAGTAGTGGAACAGCTCCAGGCTTTCCTTGATGATGCCTCTATCCTAGATGCATTTCAGTCCGGCTTCTGCCCTGGCTATGGGATGGAGACTGCACTGGTTGCCCTCATGGATGATCTCCAAAGACACCTGGATTGAGGCGGGGCAGTGTTGCCGTTGTTACTTGACTTAACAGCAGTGTTTGACACAGTCTGTTACGATCTCGTGACCCACTGCCTCGCCGATGTGGGTATACGAGGGACTGCCTTGCAATGGGTTATCTCTTTTCTCCATGGTCAGGGACAGAGTGGTGCTTGAGGAGGGGGTTTCACCGCATTGCCCACTGGTATGGAGCATCCCCCAGGGGGGCGGTCCTCTCCCTGATATTATTTAACATCTACATGTGCCCTCTCGCCCAGCTGGTCCAGAGGTCTGGGCTGGGTTGTTGTCAGTACACTGATGACACCCAGCTAAATCTGTCGATGGACAGCCACCCAGATAGCGCCCCAGAGGTTCTGGCTAGGGCACTGGCGGCCGTGGCTGATTGACTGAAGCACAGCCGAGTGAAATGAAACCCATCTAAGATGGAGATGTGCCTGAGCCGCGGGGAGATGGGACTGGGGATCGGGGCGCTGTTAGCACCAGCATCAACGGTGGGGAGTCTGGGTGTGACCATGGATGTCTCACTTTCTATGGAAGCCCAGGTCACGACCGTTGCCAGATCAGCTTTTTACCATATTCAGCAGGTCAGGAAATTGGCCCCCATCTCTCCCCCCCCCCATGACTTAGCCACAGTGATCCATGCTTTGGTCACCTCCAGGCTGGACTACTGTAACTCGCTCTACACAGGGCTACCCTTGAGACTGATCCAGAAACTCCAGCTGGTTCAAATTGCACCTGCGCGTGTCCTTACTGGGACCTCAGGATGAGCACATATACAGCCTGTACTCCACTAGCTGCTTTGGCTTCCAGTTGAGTACCGGATCAAGTTCAAGGTTGTGGTATTCACCTTTAAAGACCCGTGAGGCCTGGGACCATCGTATCTGCAGGACCATCTCTCCCACTATGTCCCCTGAGGAGCTCTGTGTTCTTCAGATCAGCATCTACTGGTGGTCCCCGGGCCCAAGAGATGTCCGCCTGGCCGCAACCAGAGCCTTTTTGGGTCTGGCACCAGCCTGGTTGGAACAGCCTCCCAATTGAGATCAGGGCCCTGCGGGATTTGCAGCCATTCCGCAGGGCCTGTAAAATAGAGCTGTTCCACCAGGCCTTTGGTTGATGTGGCAGAAACCATATTAGATCAGCCCCCTACATCCGCCCTACCCACCTGTTCTATCCATCTGTGCCACTCACAGGCACTTTTATGTATTGAGCAGTGGGAATTTTTGGCCCAGCACAAATTCAAGGGTCAAGCTTTCGGAATGCGCTTTAACTGTATTATTGCCATCTCATGATTTATGAATGGGTTTGAATTTTACTGTTTTAGTAGATTATGTTTTAATCTTTTAAATTGTTGTATTTATGTGATGTGGGCTCTTGAGCCGCCCAGAGTCCACTTGCAGGATAGGATAGGGCAGAATACAAATCAAATGAATTAAAAATAAATAAATAAATGATGCCATGTGCTCCACATGTCTTAAAGGCTGTCTCCTCCCTTGTCTGCAAGAAGGGCCTCTGAACTGTCCTCCCCCCCACCCCCGTGCCCATGCGCAAGTTCAGGCCGCGGAGGGCGCAGGTGGAGGGGCAGTGCTTTCATGGGCTCCCTTCAGTCGGTCGCGAACCTGGCTTTTCTCTGTGGGTGTGAAAGTTGAATGAAGAAGAAACCTGATAGGAAGAAAGTTGATCTCTCTGAAATGTGGTGTTGGAGGAGAGTTTTGTGGATACTGCGGACCACCAAAAAAGACCATTCAGTGGGTTTTAGAGCAAATCAAGTCTGAACTTTCCCTAGAGGCTAAACTGGTTAAACTGAGGCTATCATCGTCTGGTCATATTACGAGAAGACGAGCGTCCCTGCAAAAGACAATCATGCTAGGAAAAGTTGACGGCAGCAGGAAAAGAGGAAGACCCAACAGGAGGTGGACAGGCTCCATCAAGGAAGCCCCAAAGGCCCTCTGTTTGCACGACCTGAGCAAGGCTGTTCATGAGAGGACATTTTGGAGGACATGAATTCCTAGGGTCGCCAGAGGTCAGAAGTGACTTGAGGGCACTTAATGCAGAGGGAGGCTGTCTTGTGGGAGGCCTGGCATTGTGGCTAGGGTGAATCTTTCCAAGCCTTTGAGATGTTAACTGAGGTTAGCATGACTTGTTTTTCTCTCCCTCCTTGCAACTTGCAAGTTGTAGAAGGATAATAACGTAAATGATAACTCCTGCTTTGTTCTTACAGACATGCGTGTAGAGAATATCGAATCCATAAAGAGCTGGATCATCCTCGTATAGTTAAGCTGTATGACTACTTCTCGCTGGATACAGACTCGTAAGTGTCTCCTTTTTTATAATTGTGTGGAGAAATGAGATCTTTCATAGTGTGATGCGGTTGCTAAAAGGGCAAATGCCATTTTGGACTGTATCAACAGAAGTATAGTGTCCAGATTATGCAAAGCGATGGTACCACTTTACTCTGCTCTGGTTAGACCTCACCTAGAGTATTGTGCTCAGTTTTGGGCACCAGACAAGCTGGAAGGTGTCCAGAGGAGGGCAATGAAGATGGGGAGGGGTCTGGAGACCCAAGTCCTATGAGGAAAGGCTGAAGGAGCTGGATTTTTAGCCTGGAGAGGAGACGACTGAGAGGTGATATGATAACCATCGTCAAGTACTTGAAGGGCTTGTCCTATTGAGGATGGTGTGTTTTTTTTGGTTGCCCCAGAAGGTCGGACCAGAACCAACGAGTTGAAATTAAATCAGAAGAATTTTTGGATAAACATTAGGAAGAACTTCCGATTCCTCAGTGGAACAGGCTTCCTCAGGAGGTGGTGGGCTCTCCTCCTTGGAGGTTTTCAAACAGAGGCTGGATGGCCATGCAGATTCTGTGAACTCAGGCAGGTCATGAGAGGGAGAGCAGGAAGGGTTGCCTCAGTGCTTAGTTCTTGTGGCCCCTTCTTACACACCCAGGGAAATGCTGAATCGCCACTTTGGGATCAGGAAGCAGTTTTCCTCCAGGCCAGTTTGGCCGGGGATCTGGGAGGTTTTTGGCATCTTCTGGGTATGGAACAGCGGTCACTGGGGGTGCAGAGGGGGGAGGTATTTGTGAATCTCCTGCCTTGTGCAGGGAGTTGGACTCGATGACCCTGGAGGTCCCTTCCAGCTCTATGGTTCTGTCATTCCGTGACTCCGTGCTCATGCTGAAGCCTCCAGGCAGTCCTTGCCCCTTGGAGCTTTCCCTCAGGATGGGGAGGGGGGGGTAGAGGCTCAGAGCATGCCAATCAGGCTGAGGATCAATCATGTTGCTCCAAGTGTGTTAATCCAGTGTATTTCCCCTTCCCGATGTCCCTGTCCCCTGTCATTAATGTGGAATGAAATCTCGCACAGCGTGGAATTGAAAGAGAATGCAGAACACATGAACAGCGATGATTCACTATCCCACGTGTCCATGGGGAAGAGGAAGGTTACGGGGAAACTTAAGCTGTCGTGAGGGAGAGCTCTTGTGGGTTTCTCCAAACGACACTTGAAGACGTGCCTCTTCAGGGAGGGGATGTGCAAATGTAACACGTAGCAAAGATTCTTGTCGATCAAATCCGCGGAGACTGCTCAGGAGAGCCGGCGGCTCAGCAACGGGGAAATTGGCACACATCTTCATTTCAAAAGGGACATCTCTTAGAGGTAGAGCCCCAAGGCATGGATGTTTGCAGCTGAGCGGTGTTCATTTGTCTCAGAGTTGGGTGGCTGCGCTTCATAGAACAACGGTTACCTGTGTACAGTGCAAGGCATTGTATGTGTACTTCTCAGGTGAAGAACCCAAAATATTTTAGAGACATGCTCTCTCCCTTGCTGAGGCTTCGATTCCCTTTTGACCACTTCCAGGCAAACAGGAATTTTTTTGGGGGGGGGTGTGTGACAGTTTCCGTGTACCCCATCTATATCCACTGTATTTATATTTCCTTTTTCTATCCCACACTTCAGGGAGTGGTCCCCAAAACAGTTTACGATTAAAGCAGACCAGAAGTCAGTTACAATTAAGTTTAATAGTCTGTAATTGGTAGGCCGCCTTGCTGTTTTTATTTTAAGAGTCTGTGTTCCTAGAATTTTATTTGTAACAGGTGCCTTTTAAATGCTTTAGTGTCTGCTTTTTATTGTGAGCTGTTGAGCGGACCCGGTTTGCCCAGAAGGGCCGGATGTGAATTTGAAAAACACTTTTGAGTTGAAACGGATAATTGAAGAGTCTCTTTCTTCTCTCTGATTTAAAAACCCTGATCCAGATAAATAACTATATCAAAGCAAGTTGAAGGTGGGGCGTATTGCAGGGTAATTTACCCTGTGAAATGTCACTGGCTGGGAGGAGTCTCAGGGAAGGAGAAGAGACTTTAAAGCCAGCGTTTCAAAGACCCTGAACCGTTCCTTTTGGCTTCTCTTTCTTTAGGTTTTGTACGGTGTTAGAATATTGTGAGGGGAACGATCTGGACTTCTACCTGAAACAGCACAAGCTAATGACTGAGAAGGAAGCCCGGTCTATAATCATGCAGATTGTGAATGCTTTAAAATATTTAAATGAAATCAAGCCACCCATTATTCACTACGATCTCAAGCCAGGTATGTCCACAGAGGGGTCAAGAGTGTGGCCTGGAAGGGGAAGGGTGCGCGGTGTGCCAGCAGGGTTGCGCTAAGCTTGCATGGGTTATATGACAAGCCAGTTTTCAGCCCTCATGGTCACACGTAAGAACTTTCAGGACTAGATTTCTTAAAGGTATATTAGCCACCAGCCCTTATTTGTTTTTGTTGCTGTCATCTGTAGCTTGGCCGAGTAACTTCAGTGGGCTGGAACAGGCGCCTGTACAGGTTCCCTGACGTTGCACAGCATTGGTCTTGCATTTCGCAGGTGACAAGCTCCTGTTTTGGTGAAATAAGTTGAATCAATGGGAACAGGTTGTTACCTTGTGGCAGGAAGTTGGACCTGGTGACCTGTTGGCCCTTGTTTTTGGTTTTGTTCCTCTGATGTGTGGGCCTCCCCCTTCCAACATTCAGATTGCTGTCGTGCTGTCCTGTAGAGGGGAGAGTCTGCCCAGGCCTCAACGGATAACCGTATCATAGAATAGAATCATAGAATGTTAGAGTTGGAAGGGACCTTGCAGGTCATCTAGTCCAACCCCCTGCACTCTGCAGGAGCATAGCCGAAAGATAGCCCTACAACATACTCGAAAGATGGTCCAGCGAAGGAGCATCCACCACCTCCCGAGGCAGTCTGTTCCACTGCTCAACCACTTTTACAGTTAGGAAGTTTCTCCTGATAGTTAGCCGGTATCGACTCCCTTGTAATTTCCACCCATTAGATCTAGTCTTGCAATCCGGAGCAGGATCTACAAAGTTTGGCTTCCCTTGTCAGCCATCCAGAACCTTTCCAAAACCCAGCATCCCACCACCACACACCTGGAAGAAGTATCAGAGGAGTTAGCTTTGTCAGTCTGTTGCTGCAAAGTAGTAAAAACCCCAGTAGCACCTTTAAGACTAACAAGCTTCATTGTAGCATAAGCTTTTGAGAGAGACAGCTCTCTTCGTACCTTCCATGCATCTGCTGAAGAGAGCTGTGTTTCTCAAAAGTTTATGCTACAAAGAAGTTTGTTGGTCTTAAAGGTGCTGCCGGGCTTTTTCCTCTTCTGTAAGAAGAAGGGGACTTTTAGGCTCGGACCCAAGGACCTCTTTTCCCCCTCATGCTCCTCTCTGGCTGCTGCAGAATCTTTCTACAGCTGCGGCACTCACTTCCTCCTGCCACCAGCACTTCTGTATGCGAAAGGGCTCCTTGGAAAACACAGATGTTGCACACGCAGACGTCTAGCAGAAGTGCTAGGCACATCACCATTGGATCCACTCCAGTCCGGCTTTTGCCCTGGCCATGGGATGGAGACAGTGCTGGTCACCCTAACAAACGACCTCTGTAGAAAGCTGGATCAAGGCAGGTCAGCAGTGCTGTTGTTGGACCGCACAGCAGCGTTCGGCACAGCCAATTACAGTCTTCTGGCCCACCGCCTCGCCAGTGTGGGAGTCCACGGGGTACCCCTGAAATGGCTTACCTCATTTCTCTGTGGTCAGGGACCAGAGGGTGGCACTAGGAGAGAGGGTGTCAGCTGGGCACCCCCTAACATCTGGGGTTCCTCAGGGGAAGTCCTCTCCTTGATGTTATTTAACATCTGTATGCTGGTGCAGAGTTTCGAGCAGGGGTGTCACCAGTACGCTGATGACACCCAGCTATATCTGCTACTAGATGGCTGCCTGAATGCTGCCCCACAAAATTTTGTTGTGGGTTTGGAGGCCGTGGTGGGATGGTTAAAAAAGAGTAGACTGAGACTGAATCCAATTAAACATGGAGGTTCTGTGGTGGTGGTGGTGGGTGCTCAGGGGGCTGGGGCATAGACTTCCAACTCTTGACGGGGTGCCACTAGCACCAGTGCAATCTGTCAGTAATTGGGTATGATCCTGGATGCCTCCTTAACTATGGAGGCCCATATTACGAATATTGCCAGGATGGTGTTTCTTCTATTTACACCAAGCTTGGCAATTAGCCTCTTTCCTTTCGTGCCCTGACCTAGCCACTGCAATCCATGCAACGACCAGGATGGTGTTTCTTCTATTTACACCAACCTTGGCAATTAGCCTCTTTCCTTTCGTGTCCTGAGTCCTAGCCACTGCAATCCATGCAACGCTACCTCCAGGCTAGATTACTGTAACTTGCTGTACACTGGCCTGAACCTGAGACTGACCTGGAAGCTCCAGCTGGTCCAGAATGTGGCAGTGCCATGGATGGCACACATAGAACCTGTGCTGCTGCAGCTACACTGGCTCTCAGTGGAATACCGAGTCAGGTTCAAGGTTTTGGTATTGACCTCTAAGGCCTTGAGGGGTCTGGGACCTGTGTGTCTTCGGGACCGCCTCCTCTGGTATGTCCCTGGGAGAGCTTTGAGCTTCTTGGATAACTCCTCTGGTATGTCCCTGGGAGAGCTTTGCGCTTCTTGGATAACAATCCCTGGCCCTAAAGATACCCGGCTGCCCTCTACATCTGCTGGTGGTCCCTGGCCCTAAAGATACCCAGCTGTCCTCTACCCTGGCTCCGACCTGGCTCCGACCTGGCGGAACTCTCTCCCAAATACTACCAGGGCCCTGCAGGGCTTAATGCAATTCCACAGGGCCTGCTGGAAGTCAGAGATGTTCCGCCAGGCCTTTGGTTGAGGACAGCAGTGGCTTCCATGGTGGCTGCCCCCCTCTTCTTTCTCTCAGTCGCTTGGCTTTGGCCCACCTCTTGCCCTGCCCGCGAGATGGCAACACAATCCGGAGTGGGCTTATAAAGAAAACCACAGACGCCATCTGAAATTGTTAATTGATCGTTGCTTTTATTGATTTTAAGATTGTTCTTAACTTTGTTGCACATCACCCAGAGCCCTTTGTATACAGGGATTGGGCGATTTATAAATCCAAAGTATATATAAATAAATAAATGAAAATTTGTGCAGTGCCACCCTACTACCTGACTTATCTGTATCATAAGGTGACTTTTTGGA
The DNA here is from genome assembly GCF_001447785.1 of Gekko japonicus. Taxonomy (NCBI): domain Eukaryota; kingdom Metazoa; phylum Chordata; class Lepidosauria; order Squamata; family Gekkonidae; genus Gekko; species Gekko japonicus. The sequence continues at coordinate 18,856 of NW_015175492.1, read as the reverse complement.
TGTGGCATGTCATGCAGGCTGAAAATACATGCGTGGGGCTGGTCTCCTTCTGCATTTTCTTTTGGAGCTGCCTGCTGCTTTCTTCCCAGTGGGAAGCGGGAGTCTTTCCCTCTCTCAAGGTATTTTTCCTTCCGCCAGGTAACATCCTGTTGGTGAATGGTACTGCATGTGGGGAGATCAAGATCACCGACTTTGGCCTCTCCAAAATCATGGATGACGATAGCTATAACTCTGTGGATGGCATGGAGTTGACGTCGCAAGGGGCTGGCACTTACTGGTGAGTGCCCAGATGCATTTCTTTCGGAAACAATATCAAGAGGTCCTTTCTTTCACAGGTTGCCATGAGGCAAGCCCTCTTCTCCCCACCACCACCACCATCTTGATTGCTCACAGATTGAGCATCATTCTTTAATAAAACGCCAAAAGCGAACGTCAGGAATGAATGAAAGCTTCATTCCTGAAATAAATGTCTGTGCAGTACAAGAAGTAGATGGGAAGAAGAGATGTCTGGAATAGAGTGAGCTAGGTCTCACTATCTAGAAGAACGTAGCTGCTTCTAGATAGAGCCAGTTTGGTGCAGTGGTTAAGTGTGCGGACTCTAATCTGGGAGAACTGGGTTTGATTCCCCACACCTCCACTTGCAGCTGCTGGATGACCTTGGGCAAGCCATAGTTCTGTCAGAGCTGTCCTCTCAAGGGCAGTTCTCGAGAGAGCTCTCTCAGCCCCACCTACATCACAGGGTGTCTGTTGTGGGGAGGGGAAGGGAAAAGAGTCTGTAAGCCGCTCTGAGATTCCGAGTGAAGGGCGGGGTATAAATCCAATCTCTTCTTCTTCATCATCTATTTATTTAAAATATTTTCTTAGCTGCCTTTCCCCTTACTAGAACTCAAAGTGGCTTACAGAATAAGCAAAATGATTATTAAAAATAAAACAATTATAGAAACCCATAAGAAGTCACAATTTAAAAACTCTCATTAGAACTGCCAGTAAATAAAAACTAAATCATCCAGATGCAGTCCTAAAGAAAACGGTCTTCAGTTGCCTCCTGAAGATCAACAGTAAGGGGGGGGCAGGCTTATTCCATAATTATGGGGCTGCCACCGAAAAGGTCCTCTGTCGTGTGCCCACCAGGTGAGCGTCTTTCATTGGTGGGACAGTCAGGAGGGCCTCTGCCTGCGATCTTAATCCCTGGGCAGGAATGTCCAGGAGGAGGGGGTCCTTCATAATACCCATGTCCAGTGCTCCTTCTAAGCTGAGGAGTCTTGTGAGCAAAAATTTTACTTTGTGATCTACTGGCATTAAAGTTGTGAGCATACGATTTGGCTGCTGCATAAATTTGTTTGCTCTGGAGCCACTCTTCCTGAGCAAAGACAAAAATGTGTGAGCCAGATACTAAAAAAACTGTGAACTAGCTCACACTAACTCAGCTTAGAGGGAACACTGCCCATGTCCCAAGCTATATAGGACTTTTAAGGGACAAAACCACCAACATAAACTGGGCTCAGGAGCAGTGTTCCCTCTAAGCTGAGTTAGTGTGGGCTAGGTCACAGTTTTTTAGCCTCCGGCTCACACATTTTTGTCTTCGCTCGGGAAAAATGGCTCCAGAGCAAACTAATTTATGCAGTAGCCAAATCGCTCACTCACAACTTTAATGCCAGTAGATCACAAAGTAGAATTTTTGCTCACAAGACTCTACAGCTTAGAGGGAGCATTGCTCAGGAGTGGATCAATAGCCAGTGTAATTTCTGTAGTGTCAGGGTCACATTTTCCCAGTACCTGGGCCAGACCAGCAGTCTAGCCACAGCATTCTGCACTAACTGCATCTTCCAAACAAAGTAGCCCCAAGAAAAGTGCATTGCAGTAGCCCAGTTTAGGTATAACTAAGGCATGGATCACTGTGATTTGACTTGACTGAACCAGGAACTGGAGCCGTTGACACACCAGTTTCAGCTGGGCAAAAGCACTCCGAGCCACCAGGCTTTCTACGGTTGACTGCCGTGTCAAGCGGTACTCCCAAACTGCGAAACCTGGCTTTTCAAGGGGAGGGTACCCTCATCCAAGGTAGGAGAGATCTCAAACCCCCGGTCTGTTTTTCTGCTAAATCAGAAAACCTCTTTCTGGTCAGGATTAAGTTTCATCTCATTTCCCCTCCTCCAGCCCATTACAGACTACAAGCCCTGGTTCAGAATATCAACAGCACCTTCAGAATTAGGTAGGAAATACAGGTAGAGCTGGATATCAGCTGCATATTGGTGACACCACAGCCCATATCTCCTCATGACCTCTCCAAGTGGCTTCGTATTAGGTATTAAATAGCATGGGGGATAAGGTGAAACCCTGCAGTGCCCCACTGTCCAGCGGCAGAGCAGGAATCCCCCAACATCACCTTCTGAGACCAAGCTCCCAGATAGGACTTGAACCACGTGCCCCTGAGGAACAGCTCAGTAGGATACTGTGGTCAATAGTATCGAAAGCTGTTGAAAGAACCAGCAGAACTAGCAGGGTCACATTCCCCCTGTCTCTTGATAGAGGTCACCAACCAAGAAGAAGAGATTGGGTTGATACCCCACACTCACTCAGAGTCTCAGAGTGGCTTACAAACTCCTTTCCCTTCCCCTCCCCAAAACAGACACCCTGTAAGGTAGGTGGGGCTGAGAGAGCTCCGACAAAAAATGCTCTTGAGAGAGTAGCTCTAAGAGAACTGTGACTGACCCAAGGTCACCCAGCTGGCTTCATGTGGGGAATCAAACCCGGTTCTCCCAGATTAGAGTCCGCGCACTTAATCGCTACACCAAAGCAGTCTCTGTTCCAAATCCCAACCTGAAGCCAGGTTGAAATGGGCACAGAAAATCAGTCTCTTCCAAGGTCCCCTGGAGCTGAGAAGCAACAACCTTAGTGTAGCACCCTGCCCAAGAATGGAAATTGGAGACCGGCCGGAAGTTCTCCAACATAGTAGGGCAGTGGTGGCAAAGGAATATTGTCTTTTCAGCATCATCACCCCCACAGAATGGGCTCTCGTGCGAGCACTGTGCTGTGTTCAGTCTCGCTCCAGTTTTTCCACCAGTGGTGCTCCAGCCATCCTCCCTCCAGTTTCATCTCCATCAACTCCCCTGTGAACTTGGGAGAGACTGCTCAGCTCTATCCGGGGGCTTAGAGTCAATTGTGTCAACAGTCCAGGCCATCTCCCTGGTCCATCAAAGTCAGTATTGTCTACTCAGACTGGCAGTGGCTCTCCAGGGTCTCAGGCGGAGGTCTTGCACATCACTTATAACCTGGACCTTCTAGCTGTAGATGCCAGGGATTGAACCTGGGACCTTCTGCATTCCAAGGAGATGCTCTACCACTGAGCCACGGCTCTGCTTTCTAACTCCCAAGTACGATTGGTTAAGTATGATATAAGAACATGGAGCCATAGGCTCTCTGTTGTGTGTCTGGGCAGGCAAACATTTATTAAATAAGGTCTCAGCTGTTTTGGCCACCATTGTGAAGTAAGATCTGTGTTTTGTTGGGCATAATCCAACCCTCTTGGAGTTACCTAGAGTGTAGGACTTTTGTTAAAGTCAGCATTAAAATAGCCTTCCTTAATTAATGACAGTCATCTAATGCTTTCTCATGGCTTCTGTATTGTCCTTAGGCTTGAACTCTGGGCAAACCTCAAGAAGGGCGTTCTAGGAATGTGACACCCTTCCCTAAGCCTCGTTGGTCAGGGTGTGATAACGTTGCTCTTTGTGGATCTTGATGATCATAGTGAGGCACAGAGAAGGAAGCAGATCTTACAAGATCTTTACATAACCTATTATAATTACAGGCAAATATTTTATTAAAAGAGGCTCCCCTAAGGAACTCTGTATCCCCCTTCATATTTTGATTTGGGAGGCAGTTGGTTCTCGCATCCCTAACTGCAGTGTAGTCTTTTGCTGCAAAACAGGAAGTTCATGAGTGTCTTTACATGCTTTCAAAAAAAAATTTTTAAAACACAAGGCATGACACAGCCAAAGACAACCACAAGCCATGTCTGAATTTCAGCTGCCTTTTTTTTAATGGTAAGATGCTGGGGGCAGGACCCTGTTCTTCTGTTGTTACTGAGTGCTGTGTATACTTGATTACACGACAAATAATTTAATGTATCACTGAACGTGGTTCTGGCAAGACATCTTCCATATGCCACATGATTCCTGTAGTAGCCCTCGAGTAAAGTCTGTCCCATGCAATGAAGTGGCTGTGGTCAGAGAAGATGATTAACCTGGCAGCCGTCTCTCTCCTCTTCAGGTACCTGCCACCTGAGTGTTTTGTGGTTGGAAAAGAGCCTCCAAAGATTTCAAATAAAGTTGACGTCTGGTCAGTGGGAGTAATCTTCTACCAGTGCCTCTACGGCAGAAAGGTAAGGCCAGCCAGCGACTTGTCGTAGTTAAGAGAACTGCACTAGGGATGCATGGGTTTGATTCCCACCTCTGAACAAAAAATGGAAACAAACTTAACCCTGAAAACTAGGACCAAGAACCTGAAAAGGTAAGTCAAACTGAGTAGAGGGCCAACAATTAAAACTTAATGTATAAATGATATGTAAAAATACACGTATTTATTTGTAAAGAATTAAAAAACATATAAGGGCCCAATCACACCTCATGTAAAAATTCCAAAATCATTTCTGCACAAGGGCCAATGGACTTGACCTGACGCGTTTCGGCCTGTTAGGGCCTTCTTCAGAGGCCAAACACAATGAGGAACAAATTGGCTTATGCCATAATACATAATACAATACAGTTATACAGCATGGATACAAAATGGACGAGAAAGGAATTGCTGTAAAAAATTAATACTTGTAATAACATGGATAAATAAACAATGCCTATATTATTCTTTAAAAAAACATATTGGCTTACATCCAGAGTGAAATTACCAGGCATAGAATGAAAATATAAATGAGGCCTCCCAAGATCAAATCATATGTCAAATGATATTTCACTGATAATAATCCAGAAGCAAAATAATTATTAACCAGTGTAATCTAAAATATTGAAACTTAATTCAAAAGTAATTAATATATAGTTTTTTAAAAAATATATAGGCATTTATCCATTTTATTACAGTAAAGATAAAGGTTCCCTTGCTCGAAAGCCAGTCGAGTCCGACTCTAGGGTTGTGGTGCTCATCTCCGTTTCAAAGCCAAAGAGCCAGCGCTGTCCAAAGACATTTCCGTGGTCATGTGGCCGGCATGACTAAACACCGAGGCGCACGGAACGCTGTTACCTTCCCACCAAAGTGGTACCTATTTATCTACTTGCAATTTCTTGCTTTCAAACCGCTAGGTTGGCAGGAGCTGGAACTAGAGACGGGTCATGCAGCAACTCGGGTCTTTTTTTTACAGCAATTCCTTTCTGGTGCATTTTGTATCCATGCTGTATAACTGTATTGTATTATAAATTTAGAGTCCAGTGGCACCTTTAAGACCAACAGAGGTTTATTCAAGGTATGACCTTTCGTGTGCAAGGCACACTTTTTCAAATACATTGGATTTTCAAATACATTGAAGGTATTTGAAAAAGTGTGCTTTGCACACGGAAGCTCATACCTTGAATAAACCTTTGTTGGTTTTAAAGGTGCCGCCGGACTCTAAATTTGTTTTGCTGCTTCAGACCAATACAGCTGACTGCCTGGATCTGTATTGTATTATGGCATAAGCTAATTTGTTTCTCATTGTGTTTGACCTCTGAAGAAGGCCCTAACAGGCCGAAACGCATCAGGTCAAGTCCATTGGCCCTTGTGCAAATACGATTTCGGAATTTTTACATGAAGTGTGATTTGGCCCCTACATGTTTTTTAATTCTTTACAAATAAATACATGTATTTTTACATATCATTTATACATTAAATTTTAATTGTTGGTCCTCTACTCAGTTTGAATCCTAACTCTGCCATGGAAGCCAGCTGGGTCACCTTGGGTCAGGCACGTATTCTCAACCTAACCTACCTCACAGGATTGTTGTGAGGATAAAATGGAGGAAAGAAGAATGATGGAAGCTGCTATGGGTCCCCACTAGGGAGAAAGGTGAGGTATAAGTAAAGTAAGCAAGCCGTGTACTCAAGCAACTGCTGTAAGGAATAGAAAGCTGTCAGTCTTCCATGGAATTCTGTGTGGGACACAGCAAAGAACGGGGGTTCCTGAGAACCTCTGCTTGCTTTCTGCTTTTTAACTTTTTTTTTAAAAAAAGAAATTCATTACACTTACGAGAATAATTCATCTATCCTCTCACTAAAATGGCAAAACTTTAGAATTATGACAAAATGGTACTTAACCCCTTTACAATTATCCCATATCACACATAAATCTGACCCCCTCTGTTGGAGAAAGTGTAGAGAGTGGTACCTACATGCACTGATGGATGGGATGTCCTGTTGTCTCGTCTTTTTGGGATAAGGTACTAGAAGAAATTAGATGTATAACAGGACGCATCATAAATAAAAATCCAGAATCAATACTTTTAAACCTTAGGAATGATAGTGATCTGTCCACTGTTCAAAGAAAAAGAATTGCCTTACTGTTATTTGCAGCCAAGACAACCATATAATCGAAGTGGAAATCAGAATGTAAACCAACCTTAAACTTATGGTATAAGAAACTATGGAATCTATATATAATAGAAAAAATATCAGACATAATGAAACCAACAAAAGCTAATGGCGGGTATAGTGAATTCACTAGTATATGGCTACCTATCGTATCATATCTAGTTTCTCAAGAGATAATACCAGATGTAATAGACACTCTTCACCTGTGGTAAATAGAGCATATGTTAATGCTAAGTTAATATAATATGTTAGTACTAAATTTATGAAGGAAAGAATAATCACTTTAAAGCTGATGTATATCTAACTGTGATTTGAATGTTCCCTTGTAAGTGGTCAAGCTGATGTAAACTTATCCTATATGATGCTGATATTATTTATTGTAAATGGACAATTGAAAATTGAATAAAATATAATTTTTAAAAAAGAAACTCATTCCCTTTATGAAACATGATTAATGAGCATGCATTCCACCAGATAACACGTGTGTACATCTGCCGTGCTGAACACCCCCCTCTCTCCAGTATAAAAGGGTTTTTTTTAATCCCTTCCTTGCAGCCTTTTGGACATAACCAGTCACAACAGGACATTCTGCAGGAGAACACGATCCTTAAAGCTACAGAAGTGCAGTTCCCTCCCAAGCCAGGAGTCACACCAGAAGCAAAGGTAAGGGAGGGGGGTGCGTATTCACCGTGGATGGTGAAGGTGGCAGAAATCTGATACTGATCTGTACTTGGTCAAAGACGAAGTTGTCACTCAGAGTGGCCACAGTCAAGGCTCCCTCTAAGCTGTGGAGTCTTGTGAGCAAAAATTCTACTTTGTGAGCTACTGGCATTAAAGTTGTGGGCGGGAGATTTGGCTGCTGCATAAATTAGTTTGCTCCAGAGCCCTCCTTCCTGAGCTGAGACAAAAACGTGTGAGCCAGAGGCTAAACTGTGAGCTAGCTCACACTAACTCAGCTTAGAGGGAACACTGGCCGCAGTGCCTTGGTGGGATATGGTTGAATTGTGTGCCCTCTGTCTAGAAAGCACCATAGACTAGCGTCTGTGGTGCTTTCTAGACTGAGGAGTTGAGGAGGGGGAGCTTATCCAGTGGGGACAGGGAGATCCTTCCCTCGAGCTGACTCTTCCAAGCTGAATAATTCCTGACATGATTGTCCAGGGTCTTCCTTGGTTTGGAGCTCGACTCCACAGCCTGTTTCTGATGAGGTACAGGGCGAGTATATAAGGATCCTTCCCCCCCCCCCCAAGCTGTTTCCAAGGTCCAGGGTCTGTGTCTGGGCTTGTTCCTTTATCTTCTCCAGGTCTTCAGGGAACTGGGCTTAAATGGGCCTTGTCAGAAAGTTTTCTCTGCCCTTCCCCCAAAATGCCATAAATTCGTTGCAAGTTGCCCTGGCGCATAGCCTACGGCAGGGGTGGCCACACTTGCTCGACATAAGAACCACACAGAATAAACGTCGGATGTCCGAGAGCAGCAAGACATGAACAAATATTGCACACATTTTTATTGGAAAATACACATATTTGCTTTTTTATTAACATTAAATGAGGCTGTCAGAAATAAAAGCAATAAAATAAAAAACAGATATTGATAATGATATTTATTTGTCCAGTGATATTTGTTAATGACATTTATTTGTCTGAGAGAGAGAGAGAGTGAGAGGTGGAAAGAAAGCAACTTTAACTTTAAATGCGTCCTCCAAGCCCCATCCCCACCCCCCATGCTGGCTGGCTTGGCTTGGAGAAGGGATAAAAAAAAAAAACCCCCCCCCCCCAACGCGCCCGGGGGGGGGGGGGGGGAATGCTTTGAGAATGCATTTAAAGTTACAGTTGTTTTCTTTCTTTTCTCCTCCCATCTCAAGTGTACCCAGGGAGGGGAACACTGGCTGGGGAAGGGAAGACCGATTGGGGAGGCACGCCTCCCCTTGAGCCACACAATATGTGTGAAAGAGCCGCATGTGGCTCCTGAGCCACAGTATGGCCACCCCTGATCCAGAGGAGAGAAGAATGAAAGTGTCTTCACATGTGACTTATGAGTCTTTTTGTCAGAGCCTCTCTTCTTTGTGCCAGGAATGTTCTGGCAGAATTCTGTTGGGCCAGGCAGGTGGGGGAGATTAACTGTTGCTCAAAACCCCAGGTTGTGTGGCCGCCTCTGACTTGGACAGTATCCCGTTTGTAGGAAGCCTGTGGCCTATCGGGCCTAACCTCTGGATCTTCGACGTGGTCTCTGTGCTTCACACCCAATCAATCAATCAATCAATAGACCTTTGATGGCATATACAACATTAAAATGCTTCACACCCATGGGATACAGTGCGCATGCGCTGGATCAATCGGCATTGTAGCAAGCTCTTAATGGATTTTTGTGCTCAGACCTCGGGCATGCGCAGGAACCCCACCACGCATGCCCAGAGGGGTGGGTGCGGACATCCCACCAGTTCCTTTCTTTCCGCCACGCTGGAAGCACTTTCCTTTCGTCGGTCTGATCAGTAGCTTTTTTTCTCCTCAGAGCTCTTAATTTTTCTCCTCAGTTTTCTTTATTTCTTTATTTTTCGCTTCTAACTTTGTTCTTTTGTTGTTTCTTCAAAAAAAAGAACTTTGTTTAGTTTCGGGGCAACCTTTTTCACTTTTTTCATTTACCTCCCTCGGGCCTTTGGGTCCCCCCCCCCCGCCTTTTCTTCTCCGCTTTTTCAAGCATTGCAGGGGCTGCGGCAGTAAGCTCGCTCCACTTGATGGCCACCACAACCTCTGCATTTTTTGTCTTGGCGAGACGCACCGACCAGAATCCTGTCGACACTGCACCAAGTTTTCCAATCAAACTAGAAAAAATCGAGCGGCGCAACTCCGAGTAGCGTTACTTGAATCGGCACTAAATCCCGCTTCAGTCATGGACTCAGAAGTCCCGGTAAGACCATCAACATCGACGGCTCATCAAAGCGTTCGGCACCGACGGCACAGTCTTCGGTGTCGACGCCCGTGAAAAGGAAACAAGACAGGTAAAGAGCACAAGTCCGCCAAAAAGGGCTTCTCTAAGACCCTAAAGGCGGCGAAGTCTGGGAATGTAGTGGGTACTGCACCAGGTAATGCCTCTAACGTGCCCCCCCCCCCGCTCCAACAGCGGTATCGGCATCGGACGCTCTAGTCGCTTCACCGATACCGACCATCCAGCTATTGGACTCTCCCATACACCAGCTAGACCATGACACGCTGGTCGATATGCGTCCTTTCTCCGACATTGATAATGTCGAGATCCTCAGTCGTCCCCCGGGCACGGATCGCTCTCCCTCTGCTCAGTTTTCGACATCGATGGTCTCGGAGTGCCATGCCGATATCGATGCAGCTCGGCATCGACAGATCACTAAAAGCACTCAATGTCATCCTCCTCGTCTGTTTGCCGAGGATCGGCCCTTCGATATCGATCGGGCTAATAGGGGCCGCGCACGGAGATGAGATCCTACACTGTCCAAGATGCTCCCGCTCCAGGAGTAGATCCCCATGAGTCTTCCTGCCCCCCCCACCTCCTCCTCTCTCCTGGGATCACCGCCAACTGCGTTATCTTTATGGGGCTTATCCACCAGCATCCATGCAGTGGTTGCCTCCAGCAGGTTACTCTGATTGGGATCATTACTCTACCCACAGATCACGGTCACCCTATAGATCGAGGCCTTCGGCGTCTCTCTCCCGTCCGCCAGATCATCCATCTGATGACCCTCCTCGACATCGACCATATCAATATCGTCCTCTCAGTCCCCCTATCCCACTGTCAACAGATCCAACCAGTCAAGTCAAGACCACTCCGGTACAATTGCCAGAGCCCGATTCCTCTGACTCTGTGGATGAGGATTCTGATACAGGGGCTTTGGGTGTCCATAGCTCCACTGACCAGCCATCTCCTAACCAGGCAGTAGCCGATGACCAACCTATTTCTCCGTCTGATAATTTAACTTCCTATGGAGACCTTATAAAAAGAATGGCACACTCCCTTGGCCTTTCAGTCGTACAACCACATCCACAGGTAACAGATGCTGTCTTCGATGTTGTCCAGCTAGATACACCGACGGCTATAGCACTCCCCATGTCTACGGTCCTGTTACAGGCAGCAAAAGCCCCGTGGGATAAACCATCATCGGTTCCAGTGTCCACACGTCGCTTGGACCACACGTACAGAGTCCAAGAAACTGGAGCAGAATTCTTATTCGCCCATCCTCATCTAAATTCCATGGTAGTCACTTCTTCATCAAAGTCCAAGAGAACACATTCTGCACCTTCAGACAAAGAGAGCAAAAAGTTAGATGCATTCGGACGCCGTTTCTACTCTATGGGAGCGGTAGGAGTAAAGACCACCAATTACTTAGTGTGTATGAGTAGATACCAGTACACTTTGTGGGAAAGGGTTTTTGAGCTTCTGGTTCACCTCCCAGAAGACAAGTGTCAGGCAGCCCGCAACATCCCAAAGGAGGGCATGGTGCTGGCAAAGCAACAAATCAATACCTCCAAACATGCCCTAGACACTTCCTCAAGGACAATGGCTTCAGCCATAGCTCTCCGAAGGCATTCCGGGCTACGCACAACCAACGCATACTTCCTCGCTACACAACACCAATCTACAGCCAGATACTAGGTCATACGTAGAGGACCTCTCCTTTGATGGCCTTGGTCTGTTTAACAGTCCACCCGTCCCACCGCCAATACCTACGCTTCACAATTGGTCAACAGCATTATCAATATGCAGCCCTCCCATTCGGCCTTTCAAGTGCACCAAAAGTCTTCACAAAGACTATGGTAGTTGTCACAGCCTTCCTCCGTCTCAAGGGTATCTCTATATACCCATACATCGACGATTGGCTCTTGGTAGCAACCTCCAAAGACACTCTAGTCTCAAACATCAACGAGACATTGGTCCTCCTCGAAAACGTAGGTCTACAAGTAAATCTAGAAAAGTCTCAACTTCAACCAGTCCAGAAAATACACTACATCGGTGCGCTACTGGACTCCACGAATTGCACAGC
>NW_015175492.1:5669-5828 GCF_001447785.1 Gekko japonicus | reverse complement strand
TTCCACTCTTCCGCAGGTGGGGGTTCCCCCAAGATAGATGTTTTTGCCACCAGGGCGAACAAAAAGTGCCCTCTGTTCTGCACCTGAGGTGGCAGGGACCCACAGTATCTAGGGGACGGTCTCCTCTTTCCATGGTCCGGAGGATTTCTCTACCTCTTC
>NW_015175492.1:0-5241 GCF_001447785.1 Gekko japonicus | reverse complement strand
TCGCTGACTCGGGACTTTCACATTCCTTGTTAAGGGTTTATTTGGCCACACTTTTGGCCTAACATGTTCAAGTTGAGGGATGCACACTGTTCTCGCATCCACTTTCTAAACGTTTTTTGAAGGGACTGTTGCACCTCTACCCTCCCATCAAAACTCCTGTCGTCCCCTGGGACCTTCCCCTGGTCCTTCGCCAACTCACCAGGAAACCCTTTGAGCCGCTCGCAACTTGCGACATAAAATTCCTGTCGTGGAAAAATTCCTGTTGTGGTAAACGGCCTTTCTGGTTGCTGTCACTTCAGCAAGGCGAGTTGGAGAAATACTGGCTTTCAGACATGACACTCCTTACTTGTCTTTTTTGCCAGACGGCGTCCGCCTCGTACCTGACATCTCGTTCCTGCCAAAGGTAGTGTCAGAATTTCACCTACAGGCAGAGGTCTTCCTCCTGGATTTCTTCCCGGCTCCGACATCCTCAGAGGAGAGACTGTTACACACGTTGGATGCGAAGCGTGCACTTCTGTTCTACTTAAATAGAACCCGTTCAACGAGACGTGACTGTCAACTGTTTGTCTCCTATGCACCAGCAAGGCTAGGGACGCGCATCACGGCTCAGCATTTATCAAAGTGGATTGTAGGTCTCATCCGCCTCTGCTGCCTTATTGCCAAGCAGCCATTGCCTGGCCCTATTAGGGCTCATTCAACCAGAGCTGTTGCAGCCTCAACTGCCTTCCTCCAGGGAGTTCTCCTATTGGACATTTGCAGAGCCGCTACGTGGGCCACGCCTAACACGTTCATAAAGCCCTACGCCCTAGACGTCCGTAAGAACTCTCGTACCAACACGGGACATCACATCTTATCCTCGGCGACACAGTAAGGACCTGCCAGCACCCTCCTCCAGGTAGGCCACTGCTCGCTAATCTCCCATGGGTGTGAAGCACAGAGACCACGTGGAAGATAAACAGGTTGCTTACCTGTAACTGATGATCTTCGAGTGGCCATCTGTGCATTCACACCACCCGCCCTCCTTCCCCGCTGCTGTCAGCTTCTACATTTTCAATAGGGGTTGATTCACGGTGGTTCAAAGGAACTGGCGGGATGTCTGCGCCCACCCCTCTGGGCATGCGTGGTGGGGTTCCTGCGCATGCCTGAGGTCTGGGCATGAAAAAGAGCTTGCTGCAATGCCGATCGATCCAGCGCATGCGCACTGTATCCCATGGGTGTGAATGCGCAGATGACCACTCGAAGATCATCAGTTACAGGTAAGCAACCTGCTTTTCAGCCACTAAAATGTAGATGAGGAAGACGCATCTGATTCAGCCACCATGTCCTTCTTAGGTACAAAATTGGTTGGTTGGTCACTTGAAGGATGTCCTTGACAGGATAAAAGAGAGGCCGTTCAATTTGCCTCGAAGAATGGAGAGTGCAGAGATAGCGGGGCAGTAGCCCTGGTTCCATCATCCTTTTGTTTAAGAGATTCGTATACCGCTTTTCCCGTTGCTTTCAGACCTTCCCGCCAGTGGCAGTAGGGGCAGCCCCACCAGCATGTAATCAGAAAACAGGGACCCCTCCAAGTCTCAAAGGAAGTGCCCCCCCATCTAACACTACAGCTTCTGTGGGGCCGAGAGAGCCAGTTTGGTGTAGTGGTTAAGTGCGTGGACTCTAATCTGGGAGAACTGGGTTTGATTCCCCACTCCTCCACGTGCACCTGCTGAATGATCTTGGGCAAGCCATAGTTCTGTCAGAGGTGTCCTTGAAAAAGAGCAGCTTCAGAGCTCTCTCAGCCCCACTGACCTCACAGGGTGTCTGTTGTGGGGAGGGGAAGGGAAAGGCATTTGTAAGCCACTCTGAGACTCCTTTGGGTAGTGAAGGGCGGGGTATAGATCCAATCTCTTCTTCTTCTCTTCTATGTGAGGGTGGGCTATTTTCCCTTTCACATGTGGGGAAAAACCCATCTACAGATCACTGGATGCCAGAAACAGTTTTAAAAGTTACACTTTGGAACAACTATCTCCCCCTCCCTATGAAGTGCCACAGAATTCTGGCAGCTTGGATGTGAGGGCTGTTTGCGCAGAGGAGGAAACGCAGTCCAGTCCCATCCCGTTTGCTTCCAGTCCTGCATGCCCTCTTCTGTCCAAGCAAAAACTGAACGCTGTAGTGCGTGTGAAGGTTCCTTCCATTCAGAGCAGGACACCCAAGTCACTCCCGGGGTAGCGTCTGCTCTGATGCTTGGGGTGGATTTCCCTCCGACTAGGGAGAACTTTTATCAGAGAACACCCTTCCTAGTCTCCTGTTCGCTTCGAGAGCTGGATTTCCAGTTCAGGCATGCTTCTTTGACTGTAGTAGTACCACAACCAAGGCTGTAGCTCCCCCAGGCAAAGTTCAGAATCTTTACAGGTCCTGCCGCCACCGCTGATGGGTGGGACTCAGCACCCGCTCTCCCCATCCACTTAACCTCTCCTCTCTTAACCAGTTTGGTGTAGTGGTTACGTGCACGGACTCTAATCTAGGAGAACTGGGTTTGATTCTCCAGTCCGCCACTTGCACCTGGCTGGGTGACTTTGGGCAAGCCATAGTTCTGACAAGAGCTGTCCTTGAAAAAGAGCAGCTTCTGTCAAGAGCTCTCTCAGCCCCACCTAACTCACAGGGTGTCTGTTGTGGGGAGGGGAAGGGAACGGAGTTTGTAAGCCGCTCTGAGACTCCTTTGGGTAGTGAACGGCGGGGTATAAATCCAGTCTCTTCTTCTCCCCGACACATTTCGTTCTGTAACTCCCCAGGCAGTTGTTCCAGCCAGCACCCTCCATTCACTCTCCCTCGAACCCTCCTGCCTGGAGAGGGCCTGTCAGAGGGACGGAGGGATAGAGGCGAGCACAGGGCTGGGCGAGAGGGGGGCTGAAGTGTGTGGCCGGCGGAGTGGCCATTGCCACCTCCTGCACGGGATATGGAGTGTGGTGCTTTGCTGTCGAAAAGCGGAGAGCCAAACAGAGCTCCGCCTACCCCTAGAAGCCCCAAGAGACCTTTGTGCCACAGTAAGCGCGGGGGGGGGGGGAGAACAGGGCCGTGGATAGAATGCGTGGCCATAGGACCTGGCTGGCCTTTTCTCTCCTGGCTTCTGGCTGAAGGGTGTGTGTGCGTGTGTGTGTGGAAAGACAGCTTGTCTGCAAAGGACCCGCCCGTGGCCAGCTCTTAAAAGGGTCAGGCAGCCAAGGATGGTAAGCGAGCCTAGGCATCTTCCTACCTAGTGCTGACCATCGCCCCACTTTCACAGAAGAGGTTCCCAGCCAGCGTTCCCTCTAAGCTGAGTTGGTGTGAGCTAGCTCACGGTCTTTTAGCCTCCGGCTCACACACGTTTGTCTTAGCTCAGGAAGGAGGGCTCTGGAGCAAACTAATTTATGCAGCAGCCAAATCACTCGCTCACAACTTTAATGCCAGTAGCTCACAAAGGAGAGTGTTTGCTCACAGGACTCCACAGCTTAGAGGGAACATTGGTTCCCAACAGGAATGTTTTTTTGTGCTGACGTTCTCTCCCGCTGTGGTTTGTCCCCCAGGCGTTTATCAGGCGCTGCCTGGCGTACCGGAAAGAGGATCGGATAGACGTCCAGCAGTTGGCCTGCGACCCCTACTTGCTTCCCCACATCCGCAAATCCGTATCCACGAGCCTCCCGCCAGGAGCGGCCGTCGCCTCCACCTCCGGATCCTCTAATAACAGCTCTTCAAACTGAGCAGGGACAAAATAGGCCCGGCGAAAAGGAGAAAAAAAAGACGACGAAAAAGAAAAGAAAGAAGTTAACCGGAACTGCAGAAAGGAAGCGAGAGAGAGAGACATTTGGGAAAGCGGCCTTGGGATTGGTGCGAGGGACCTGCGGGGGGAGGGCCTCCAGAGACCGGTGTCAAGGGCTTTGTTTTCCCCCTTGCCTTCTTGTCCCATCCGCGGAGCAAGGCATCGTCGGTTCTCGGCGAGGATCCGCGGCGGCTCGGCCCGGCTGCACGGTCGAGGGCGAGATGGTTGGTTGGTTGATCTTCCCGTTGAGCGACTGCAGAGGCATGGCCCGCCCTGGGCGGGAGAGGGAACCGAATGGTTCCACGGACCGTGGACTCCCAGACACCGCGGGGCCCAAGGGGTGCGGACCCACGAGGCGGGCTGCACGCACTCTGTGTGGCGAGTTGTGGACTTGGCGGCAGGGTGGGGGAAGAGGCTGGACTTAGTCCACTGTCAATATTTAAAAAAAACAAAAACATGTTCTTTTCTTTTAAATAAAATTTTAGGCTACGTCCCCTTGGAGGGGGGGGGGAACCACAGAGATGACGTGGTGAGGTTCGACTGGGGAACTGGCAGAGGCCTCTCTGTACCCTTTGCAAGGGGGAGTGGATTCAGCCCGTGGGCAGCACTAGCAGTAGCGTGTTTCCCCTCCCAAATGATTTCTTTCTCAGCGTAACACTTTTTACTGGTTATAAGGTGAACTAACTAGTAGGTCAATGTGGCAGCCCCTCCCCCTCCCTTTTCCTTTCTCTGGCCTTCATTCCGGGAAGGAGAACTGTGACTTGGTACCAAGGTTGCGTTGCAGCTGTGAGTGCATAGGTTTCTCTCCCTTCCTCCCCCAAAACTGCTTCTTGGCAACCCATTTGACAGTCATCCCCCTGCAGTGTAAATCTGTCTCTTAAAGAGGGGGCGGGGGGGGGGCTTAATTTGGTTTATCTCCTGTTGGGAGTCTTTTGGAGGGTGTATCAGAACGCCAGCGCCCATGGATGCCGGTTCTGACACACCTCTCTAGCTAAACGTCCTCCATCCTCCCCATCCTTCCACTCTTTGGTTTCTGTGCTATCTCAGACGCATCAGCTGCAGTTAACCTAACTTGGAGAAAACCCATCCTTAAGAACAAGCTGGCTTTCCGACCCTGAAATGTTGGTTGTGCGTGTTCATCCCTCAGTGGTCCGGATGTTTTGTTTTTTAAAGATACCAACCTTGTTCCTGATTCCTCCCCTTCTAGAGAATAACGTTAAAACCAAAGACTAACCCAGTTTCTTGAAACTTGTGGCGGAACGCGACTCCCACATGCGGCCACAATCTTTTTGTCTTCTGAAGATAGCCAGCGTCGCCGGATGTTGTGGCCCTCTGGCCAAAGCATCAGTTCCGTACCCACCCCTGGCCCTACCTCCCTCTTCCCTCCTGAACTTGCCATGCATGTGGAAAGCGGCACGTGCAGACTTGAGGGGGAACGAAGCTGTCGTGGTGCACACACGTGCTTG
>NW_015175491.1:106704-109740 GCF_001447785.1 Gekko japonicus | reverse complement strand
CCAAAGCCAGAAGAAAATCATCTAAATTTGACACTAATGGAAGGTTTTAAAAGGTAAAGGTCCCCTTGCTCGAAAGCCAGTCGAATCCGACTCTAGGGTTGCGGTGCTCATCTCCGTTTCCAAGCCGAAGAGCCAGCGCTGTCCGAAGACATTTCCGTGGTCATGGGGCCGGCATGACTAAACACCGAGGCGCACAGAGCGCTGTTACCTTCCCACCGAATCAATTTCTTGCTTTCGAACTGCTAGGTTGGCAGGAGCTGGAACTAGAGACGGGAGCTCACTCCGTCATGCGGCACACTCGGGTCTCGAACTGCTGAACTACCGACCTTCCACAGCCTGCAGTTCAGCGTCTTAACCACTTGAGCCACCGCAGCTCCTAATGGAAGGATTTGGGTTTGTGTAAAAAACCAAAAACCCCAAGGTGCCACAACAGTAAAGGCTCTGTCCTGGTTGAATTACCATCCTTGCTTCTGGGGTGGTGGTGGTGGCATAGAGCATGCCCCCCTCGAGCTCAGATCTTGTGCAGGTACACAAGCCTTTTAGATATCTGTACGGTTGTGTCCTCAGAATAGTGTAATGTGGGTTGTGGAACTCACTGTCACAAGGTGGCCACCGGCTTAGACACATTTAGAAGGGAGCTGGACACACATTTAGGGTGAACGGGTCTGTCCCTAGAAAAGAGCAAGAGTCCAGCAGCACCTTAAAGACTAACAAAATACGTGGCAGGGCAGGCGCTTTCCTGAGTCACTGCTCACTTCTTCGGATACAGCTAGAGTGGGAGTCCATCTGCCCTTATATATGGAATCGCTCCACTCTCCAAGATATAAAGACAGATGGACTCCCGTTCTCGCTGTACCCGAAGAAGTGAGCGGTGCCGCACGAAACCTCCTACCCTGCCACATATTTTATTAGTCTTTAAGGTGCTATTGGTCTCTTGCTCCTTTCTGCTACTATGGACAAACATGGCTACCTAATTGGGTGTATCCCTAGCTGTTCCTGGTTCAGGGACATGGCGCCTTCTGTAGTCAGATGCCAGGGAATGGGCGAGTGGCAGAGGCTGTTGGCTACGGGCCCTGATGGTGAGCTTCCCTCTGGCATCTTAACTGTCCCCTGTTGGAAACTGGATTCTGGGTTAGGAGGGCCATTTTGTTAGAGCTGGCGTAGCCACCCTTATGTTCTTGTGGATTAGTTACCCCCGAGCTGCTTTGAGACGTGAGCAGGAATTCTAATTCACTTTGGCAAGAGTCGGTGGCCAAAGCATGCGAGGATACAAACTTGGACAGGGGTGCCTCCTGCGTGAGCCGGTAAAGCTGAAAGCTACAATTGAGGAATCAGCCGTTCTACACTTCCTTCCCTCTCGCCCCCAAATTCTTCCATAACTCCTGTAACCAGGGGTCATTTCGTAGAAAAAGAGGTGCAGGAGCTCATTAGCACAACTTATTTGCATATGCCACACCCCCTGACATCACCAGAAGTGTGTCAGAAGGCAACACCCACTGCTCAGGCTCCACTGGACTGTTTTGGATTGCTAGCTATTGGGGGGGGGGAACGTGCAGATCTGTCCTCGCGGAGGAGGGAGAGCTTGTACCTGAATAAAACTTGGTCTTAAAGGTGCCACTGGACTGTTTTGGACCGAGGGGCCGGGGGGAGCTCTGCAACTTACCTGGCTGCTTCTTCCTCTGACTGAGGGCTGCTGGGAACAGGGGGCGGGGCTTGTTGCATGTGCCCGCCCGCTGGGCTCTTTACTGCCGGAGCTCCGCTCCTGGGCGCTCCTGCAGGAAATGACCCCTGCCTGTAACCAGTGTTCCGTGTTGCAGCACTCCAATGCTAATCATTCATAAGGGTGTCTTTAAGTCCACATTTGGAAACCAGTTTTAAAACCGGTTTCTGAACCCTTCTCCCAACTAGGGGTGCCAGCCTCCAGGTGAGACCTGGGGATCCCCTGGAATTACAGCTCAGGGATCTACAGAGATCAGTTCCCCTGGAAAAAAGGGATGCTTTGGAGGGTGGATTCTATGACATCGTACCCCACTGAGGTCCCTGTCCTCCCCAGGCTCCACCCCCAAATATCCAGGAGTTTCCCAACCTGGAGCTGGCAACCCTACCCTCTGTCCCCCTGCCGGTGTTCCGGGGGGACCTGCCAACCCCAACTGTTAGTGGCCGGGGAGTCCTACACCGGCATGGGTAAAAGATTTCCCAGCAACTTTTTTAAAATGGCCTTTTGTGGAGTGAAGGCCCCCACCCGCCCTTGCATTCTTTTTTTTTTTAAGTTGCATTCAGTCTGTTCGAAACCTGAACTGCAACCCCTAAAACGAAAACCAAAGGCAAGAGAAACGAGAACCAAGCAAGTCGAGCTTCTGTCCTGAATAAGCACGGGCTTTCGTTGGCAGCTTTGAGAGCGCTGGGTTTGGGGTTTTTTTTTTGCATTTTGCATTTCCTGGATTCTTTTTGTTCCGTCTTGCTAACCGCAGTCAAAAGGGGGCGTTGCATTCACAAGGGGGTGTTGCGGAGAGTCGCTCTGTCACTGCTGTTATCTTGGCGTGTCTCGGTTACTCCTGTTTGCAAGGCAAGGGGTGGGGGGAGACGACACCGTTGATGGCTGGCACTTTTTCAAAGGCCAGGTTGTTATGGCGGATTCGAGTGGGGGAATCTATCCCGTGGGGCCCTGTGGCGAAAGGGGCCATAAAGTTTGCTTGGTGGCTGCCACACCCAGTGATCTTTCCCCTTTTGCTTTCCCAGAGGCGGGACTTCGACCCCTGACGTGGGCAGAGCGTTGTGCATGCATGCATGCAGGCTTAGAGAGAACGCCAATCCATGTTTTGACGCTTGGAGCCTGGAAAATGCCCAGGGGGGCTCGCTTGTCGTATCTCTGCTCGCTTTCCTCCACTTGCAGACTGTCGAATGCAGATGCCATTTCAAGGGTTTGGGGTGGGGGGCAACCACACACTGTGGTTACTTTATTCTAACCCTGCAAACTAGAGCCTGCCCCCCCCCCCCCCCCCCCCCCCCCCCCCCGCCGCCCTGTCGCCGCCACGC
>NW_015175491.1:99337-105896 GCF_001447785.1 Gekko japonicus | reverse complement strand
CTCTGTTCCTGTTTCCCTGGTATTTTTAGCCCCACAGACCATAGGGGCTTGGTCGCGCTGTTTTGCTCTGTGTTGCAAAGAACTCAGGCTCTAAAGAAAGAAAAGCTGCTTTTTCCTTTCCCCTTCTGTCTTTGTTCGCTTGCTGGGAGAGGTGATGGAGAACGGGTTGATGCAGCAGATGGAGCCTGAACAAGCCAGGGGGTAGTGGTTCTGTTCCCCGCCCCTTCCAAATCCACCTCTTTTTTTAAAAAAAAAAGCAGCAACAACTTTAGGCTGGAGCAGGCGATTATTTCAAGCAAGGCCACACGTCCTAATGGGCCTTTAAAATCCAATTGATTCTCTAGTTCTTAAACGGTTTACCCCTCTCAATTGCCAAGTGGCAGCGCTAATTAGAAAAGGCCTTCTGGAAAACAGGTTGGATCTGATTTCCGGTAGGGTAATGGGCAGGCTTTGGTTGGGGGGCGGTCGCCAGAAATAATGCGTGCCCTTACGGTGGGGCGTTGCTGGATGGCGGATGATGTAATCTGGGTTGAATGAGTGACTGGTCGCTTTTCAGAAATCGAACTGGGCAGCGGAGAGGCGTTTTCTTTCGCTCTGACTCTTTCTGCCTGTAGTAGCTACTGCCTGGCAGACCGGATCGGCTTCTCCTGTGAATGTCTGCCTTGAAATGCATCCCTGTGCTTGAGCGGCAACAAAAACCACTTCACTGGTGTGGGTGCCGACACCTTTCCTGACGCCCGCCAGGTATTGTTAGAACGTGGGCAGGGCCAGGTGAGGCTGGTACCCTGTGGGCCTTCTGATTGGCCGTGCAGAGTAAATGACATCCCGTTGCAACAGATTCAAGTGGGTAGCCATGTTGGTCTGAAGCAGTATCTGAGGAAGTGGCGCGTGCACACGGAAGCTCACACCTTGCCTAACACTTGTTCGTCTTAAAGGTGCCCCTGGACTCAGACTTTATCCTGTTGAGCAGCACTTCTTCCTGGGATGCTGAAGAGTTGCTACGCCCGTGTTCCCTCTAAGCTGAGTTAGTGTGAGCTAGCTCACAGTTTCTTAGCCTCCGGCTCACACATTTTTTTTGTCTCAGCTCAGGAAGGAGGGCTCCAGAGCAAACTAATTGATGCAGCAGCCCAATCGCTCGCTCCCAACTTTAATGCCAGTCGCTCACAGAGCAGAATTTTTGCTCACAGGACTCCGCAGCTCAGAGGGAGCATTGATTGACACCAGTGTTCCCTCTAAGCTGAGTTAATGTGAGCTAGCTCACAGTTTCTTAGCCTCCGGCTCACACATTTTTTGTCTCAGCTCAGGAAGGAGGGCTCCAGAGCAAACTAATTGATGCAGTACCAATGTTCCCTGTAAGCTGTAGAGTCTTGTGAGCAAAAATTCTACTTTGTGAGCTGCTGGCATTAAAGTTGTGAGCAAGCAACTTGGCTACTGCATCAATTAGTTTGCTCTGGAGCCATCCTTCCTGAGCCAAGACAAAAATGTGTGAGCTGGAGGCTAAAACCCTGTGAGCTAGCTCACACTAACTCAGCTTAGAGGGAACACTGGCAGTAGCCAAATCGCTCGCTCCCAACTTTAATGCCAGTTGCTCACAGAGCAGAATTTTTGCTCACAAGACTCCGCAGCTCAGAGGGAACATTGGTAGGAACATGCATGTTCTAAAAAGGTGGTGTCAGCTAAAGACATCAGTGATAAGTTCCATATATGAATCTGCAGTACAAATAGGAGTTTATATTTCTTGGTCCACTGCTTTTTAACTTGTTCATTAATGATTTGGAGATGGGAGTAAGCAGTGAAGTGGCTAAATTTGCGGATGATACAAAGTTGTTCAGGGTGGTGAAAACCAGTGAGGATTGTGAGGCACTCCAAGGGGATCTGTCAAGGATGGGCGAGTGGGCGTCAACATGGCAAATGGGGTTCAATGTGGCCAAGTGCAAGGTGATGCACATTGGAGCCAAAAATCCTAAATATAAATACACATTGATGGGGTCTGAACTGGCAGAGACTGAGCAAGAGAGAGATCTTGGAGTTGTAGTGGATAACTCACTGAAAATGTCGAGACAGTGTGTGACTGCAATAAAGAAGGCCAATGCTATGCTGGGGATTATTAGGAAGGGTATTGAAAACAGATCAGCCAATATAATAATGCCCCTATATAAATCAATGGTGAGACCTCATTTGGAATACTGTGTGCAGTTCTGGTCACCACACCTTAAAAAGGATATTATAGCTTTGGAAAAAGTGCAGAAAAGGGCAACTCGAATGATAAAAGGGTTGGAACACTTTCCCTATGAGGAAAGGTTAAAGCGCTTAGGGCTCTTTAGCTTGGAGAAAAGACGACTGAGGGGTGACATGATCGAGGTTTATAAGATTATGCATGGGAAAGAGCAGGTAGAGAAAGAGGTACTTTTCTCCCTTTCTCACAATACAAGAACTCGTGGGCACTCCATGAAACTGCAGAGCGGTCGGGTTAGAATGGATAAAAGGAAGTACTTCTTCACCCAAAGAGTGATTAACACTTGGAATTCACTGCCACAGGAAGTGGTGGGTGCTACAAGCATGGATGGCTTCAAAAGGGAATTAGATAAGCATATGGAGCAGAGGTCCATCAGTGGCTATTAGCCACAAGGTATAGCTAGGGGCTCTGGGGCAAGTGATGCTCTGTCTTCTTGGTGCTTGGGGGGGTCAACAGTGGGAGGGCTTCTAATGTCCTGGCCCCACTGCTGGACCTCCTGATGGCACTGGTATTTCTGGCCACTGTGTGACACAGAGTGTTGGACTGGATGGGCCTTTGGCCTGATCCAACATTGGCGTCTCTTATGTTCTTATGTGCGAGCAGGCCAGAAAGGGTTGGGAACCCCGATCGAGAACATCAGTAAGGAGAAAAGATAGGGAAATAAAATTTTTGTCGGTTCCAACTGTGCTCATTTCAGTCCCCTCCCTCACATTGTCGTTTGGGATCAAAATAACCCCTTGCCTTCAGAGTATACGCTGCCGTTTATTAAAAGAATTAAAAGCGGGGAATGGCATGAAACCCCAGGGGCAATCGTCCTCATTGACAAGTACATAGGGTAAGGAAGGTGCAGAAGACTGAAAATAAAGTTATTTCGTTCCCCCACATTGTGTGTCAGTCCCACCTGTTGAGACAAGAGAGGCACAGGAGCCATCGCAGGAATAAAGATTCACACACACACACACCCAAAAAATACTCCAGATACACCCGATGCAGGAGATCTGTGTTCGAATTCACGCCACCCTCATTTTGATTTTGAAGCGGCCGTGGGGTGCAGAGCGCTCTAAACTGTGTCGGAAAATCGGCACAGTGGAACAAAAGTACCTCCCCCCCAAAAAAAAAATGATGCCCGCAGCAATTTTGAAGGAAGGGGGGGCTCATTGGGGGCCATTTCGGCTGGAGAAAACCAGGGATGGGGAGATTGAATGTTCGTTCCTCAGCCCTGATCTGCGATGCAGCTCAGAGAGTGTCCCTTTTAGGTAAAAAAAATAAAACTTGGTGTGGGGTGTGTGTCCCCCCCTAAGTCAGTGTCAGCTAGGCCTCTGTCTAGTCCTGACTGCCATGGGAGGGGGTGAATGTTAAGTTTCGTTTCTGCGGTGTCTTCGCCGTTCCTATCATCTCTGCTTGACCGTCAGTGCCTGGTGTAGCATTTCCCCTGGGAACTGAGGCCCGTTATTTTGGCAGGTTTCTACCTGATCCCTGATTGGCCCTGGGCCATCAAGGGTTCTCTGAGCAATGTCTAATTGCTTGCTTCGTGCGCCTTTATCCAGTTCTAACACGAGATGGTTAAGATATCTGCATACTGTCAAGTGTCTCAATAAACTTCCTTCTTTTTTTCTTTTTCTTTTAAAAAAAACTTTATCGATCAAAACAAAGAAAGCCATACATAGTACAATAATACACAATGGAAAATACATATTCATTCCAATTTACAGTCAGTTGTCAAAATCGTATACTGAAATTCCTAGAGTGACAGATTTTTTGAACCTAAAAGTAGATAAATAGATGAATAAAGTTACAATTGTAACAAGTCAATAGGATACACATTATTTGGTACTTTATCATTTGAGACCATGTATTCTAACAAAGAATACCAGACCGCTAAAAAACAGTGTCTGTGTTTGGTATTATCAGCTTGCATGTTATTATAAGCTATCTTTTCCATAACATAAAATTGCCAGATCTTATCATACCATAAGGTGATTGAAGGGGGCAGATTATTTTTCCATTTAACAGCAATTGAGGCTCTGGCTGCTGCTAGCAGAAAATCAATTAATATTTTCTTTGACTTTTGTAAATCGCAATCCCCCCACAGAGATAGTAATAAAAGTTCTGGTCTTTTCGGAAGAAGACAACCTGTTATAGCGTTAATATGTTTGATTATCAAATCCCAAAAGTGGGTTATACGCGGACATGACCACGAGCAATGGAAGGAGGAGGCTATGGAGCCACATCCCTTCCAACATAGTGAGCTCGTAGAAAGATAAATATTGTGCAGTTTCTGCTGTGATAGATAACACCACATTAAAATCTTGAATGATTGCATTTTGATATTAATAGATTTTGACTGCAAAGTCGAAGAGTTCCAGATAGACTGCCATTGTTGGCTAGATAAAGTCGCGTTACAATCCTGTTAATAAACTTTACTTCTTTGAATGAAAGCTGTTGGGAACGGATTGCTGCAGGAGTCTATGACAGTCAGCCACGGCCACCTGTCTGAAGAAGAGTTCTGGAGAACTTGGAAGCTTGCGCAGCCCTTTGTTTGATTTCGGGTCGGGCTTGGCGAGCAGCTTTTGTACTAAGGTTTTGCCATGGATGACACAGCTACCTGCAGCCTTCAGTCTGCTCTAGAAATACTTTCACGTCACTGACGAAGAGCGGGATTCCGGACTGGAATAGGGGGTTTCTTGCCCTCCTTCTGGGTAATATTACCCGAGTTGGCCTCCAATCGGTCCCTTTTGCTTAGGGCGTTCTCTAAAATTAATCTCCGGCATCATTTCATAAGACGGCGACGTTGAAATATCCACTAATTTTTTAAAAAACAATATTTCTTATTGTCGGCTTGTCTTCTTCATTCCGGAAAACCAAACGCCCAACTCGATACCTGTTTCCATGATCGAGATCTGTTGTTCTTCACAGGATGTAGATAAGATTGGGGCCCGAAATATCTTCTCTCTTTCTCTCTCTTTTTAAAACATCGAGCCTCAAGAAGAATTCTGGAGAGCTTGGATGGTTTGTACACTGGTTGAGGTTACTCCAGTGGTGGAAAGCGCCGCGAAGTGGCAGCCAACTTAGGGGGTCCCTCCCATTCCACCCCATAAATACTCCAAATACTGTGCTTAAATAAATAAATAAATGCTTAAATAAATAAATAAAGGTTTTCAAGTCGAGAAGCATTCAGAGTTGGTTTACCATTGCCTGCCTCTACATAGCAACCCTGGGCTTCCTTGGTGGTCTCCCATCCAAATACTCACCGGGGCCGACCCTGCTTAGCGTCCGAGATCGGATGAGATCGGGCTAGTCTGGGCCCAGGAAGGCTGTAATAAAAAGGATCTTTAATTGCTTTGTTTGTTTTTGGAGCCGGCTTGGAATCGGGGCTGCTACCTGCAGCCTCGAAAATCTCCAAGCAGACAGGTTTTTTTGGCAAGACTGGGTAGAAGTAACCCCTGAGTTACCCTGTTCTAGGGTTCTTGGACCCAGACGGTACTGAGGCTCCAAGCCCCCCCTGTACATTCTTCCCTGTACATGTCTCTGCAATCATAAAAACATAAGAAGAGCACTGCTGGGTCAGACCAGTGGTCCATCTAGTCCAGCATCCTATCTCATACATTGGCCCACCAGTTCCTCTGGGGAGACAAACACAGGGCAGAGAGGCCGAGGCTTATATTAGAACATCAGAAGAGCCCTTCTGGTGTCAGACCAGTGGTCCATCTAGGCCAGCATCCTATCTCATACAATGGCCAACCAGTTCCTCTGGGGAGACAAACACAGGACAGAGAGGCCGAGGCTTATATTAGAACATCAGAAGAGCCCTTCTGGTTCAGACAAATAGTCCATCTAGTCCAGCCTCCTGTCTCACACAGCGGCCAACCGGTTCCTCTGGAGGGCCAACAACTGGGCAGAGAGGCCGAGGCCTTCCCCTAATGTTGCCTCCTGGCTCTGGGATTCAGAGGATTAGCACCTTGGAGGTTCCCCTCCGCCGGGCTCTTTTTGTAGCAGGTACTCATTTGCATATTAAGCGACACACCCCTAATGTAGCCAATCCCCCAAGAGCTTACAGTAGCTCCTGTAAGAAGAACTCTGTAAGCTCTTGGAGGATTGGCTACATTAGGGGTGTGTGGCCTAATATGCAAAGGAGTTCCTGCTACAAAAAGAGCCGGGGCTCGTAGCCGTCAATAGACGTCTCCATGGATCTGTCTAATCCCCTTTTAAAGCTGTTCATTCCTGTGGCCATCGCTACATCCTCTGGCAGCCCATTCGACCTTTTAATCACTCTCTGTGTAAAGTGGTATTTCCTTTTGTCCTTCCCGAACCTCCTGCCCGTCA
>NW_015175491.1:94630-98083 GCF_001447785.1 Gekko japonicus | reverse complement strand
TGTGCCCTGTTGTTGCCCGTCCAGAGGAATTGGTTGGCCACCTTGTGAGACGGGATGCTGGACTAGATGGACCCCTGGTCTGATCCAGCAGGGCTCTTCTGATGGTCTTATCAGGGGAAGGCCTCGGCCTCTCTGCCCTGTTGTTGGTGTGTGAGACAGGAGGCTGGACTAGATGGACCACTGGTCTGATCCAGCAGGGCTCTTCTGATGGTCTTATCAGGGGAAGGCCTCAGCCTCTGTGCCCTGTTGTTGGCCCTCCAGAGGAACTGGTTGGTCGCGGTGTGAGACAGGAGGCTGGACTAGATGGACCACTGGTCTGATCCAGCAGGGCTCTTCTGATGGTCTTATCAGGGGAAGGCCTCAGCCTCTGTGCCCTGTTGTTGGCCCTCCAGAGGAACTGGTTGGTCGCGGTGTGAGACAGGAGGCTGGACTAGATGGACCGCTGGTCTGATCCAGCAGGGCTCTTCTGATGGTCTTATCAGGGGAAGGCCTCAGCCTCTGTGCCCTGTTGTTGGCCCTCCAGAGGAACTGGTTGGTCGCGGTGTGAGACAGGAGGCTGGACTAGATGGACCACTGGTCTGATCCAGCAGGGTTCTTCTGAGGTTCTTATGAGGGCCCCAGCCTCTAAGCCCTGTTGTTGGCCCTCCAGAGGAACTGGTTGGCCCCTGTGTGAGACAGGAAGCGGGACTGGATGGACCACTGGTCTGATCCAGCAAGGCTCTTCTTATGTTCTCATCAATCAATCATTCAATCAATTGACCTTTATTGGCATAACATACAGAACATACGACTCAGCTTGCAAGGAATACTGAACGCCTTCTTGAAGCTTCATACAGAAATTTTGCAACAGTTTCCATTGTTACATGATTCTTGAGTGGTCAGCAAAAAGTAAATCTTACATTTATCAGGTTCCCCTGAATACTTTCTCAGCCATGGCGCAATGATTGCAAGGCACAGGTCCGAGTAGAAAGTACATGAAAGAAACACGTGTTCAAGAGTTTCTGTCTCCTGCTTAGTGCAGGAACACAATCGAATGGGATTTTTTGGACTCTCCCATAGAATACTGCTGATGGCAACACATTAAACCTGGCTAACATATATGCTCTGCGTTGCCCCGGGTTTGTTAAACAAGTTAGATACTCAGTCCTGTGCACAAAGGGTAAAAGCCCCAAATTGAGGGGTGAGCATCCACTTTTTGCACGGCTCTCAAGAACCTCCCTCTCAATGTCAGCTAGTCTTTGCCTGATCAGCCTAAATGCTGACTTTTCTGTGTACAGAGATAGGTCTCCAATGTTAACCCCAACTGAATTGATTTTTTCTTCTGTATGACAAAGCCACGTAGAAGACTGGGACTCCATTAACATATGAGCAATAAGACCATTTTTGTCTCTTTTAAAAAGTAGGTGTAACCAAAATTTAATGGCAATAATCCATACTCTAGTTTCAAGGAGTCTTTGGTTTGTTTCTTTACAAATGGCTGTATATGGCACGCATGAGGAGAGGCCCAAAATCTTACGAAGAAAGTTAGACTGAATTCTTTCCACAACCTTATTAAAGGCCGTTATCCAAATGGGAGCTCCATAGAACATTCCTGCACTAAGTTTATGATCATATGTTCTCATCAGGGGAAGGCTTCCGCTTCAATGCCTTGTTGTTGGCCCTCCAGAAGAACTGGTTGGCCACTGTGCAAGACAGGATGCTGGACTAGATGGACCGCTAGTCTGACCCAGCAGGGCTCTTCTTATGTTCTTATGAAGGCCTCAGCCTCCGTGCCCTGTTGTTGGCCCTCCAGAGGAACTGGTTGGACACTGTGTGAGAGAGGATGCTGGACTAGATGAACTATTCTTCTGATCCAGGGCTCTTCTTATGTTCTTATGAAGGCCTCAGCCTCTATGCCCTGTTTTTGGCCCTCCAGAGGAACTGGTTGGACACTGTGTGAGACGGGATGCTGGACTAGATGGACCACTGGTCTGATCCAGCAGGGCTCTTCTGATGTTATAACGAAGGCCTCGGCCTCTCTGCCCTGCTGCTGGCCCTCCAGAGGAACTAGCTGGCTGCTGTGTTAGACGGGATGCTGGACTAGATGGACCATTGGTCTGATCCAGCAGGGCTCTTCTGATGTTCTTAGGAAGGCCTCATCCTCTGTGCCCTGTTGCTGGACCTCCAGAGGAACTGGTTGGACACTGTGTGAGACAGGATGCTGGACTAGATGGACCACTGGTCAGATCCAGCAGGGCTCTTCTGATGTTCTTTTCTACCGATGTTCTTATGTCTCCCAACGGATCCTGCCGTCAGAGCCACCGTTTCATGTTTACAGTGTGCGCACAGCTGATCCTGGCGCTTCTTTGATCCTGTCAGGTTTCTGCTCGCAGCGATTCTCCTTCATCTCCAATAGGGCCTGCTCTCTCTCTCGCAGCTGTTTTGTCCCTTCTGGTCTCTGGCTACTGGGATGGTCCTGCCTTTCTGCTGTGGGCTCTCTGGCTCTGAGACGTTTGCTCGTTTGGGAGAGTGTTTTCCTGCATGATATAGGCCATTGCTTTACGGAGCTGGCTCTTTCTCCTCCCACCGCCTGCTGGTAATTCCCATATGGATCATTGTGCATGTTTATGGCTGCGTTGCACAATGAGTCCCTGGGCTATGATGAAGACCGGTTTGCGTGTGGTGCCAGTTTCATCAGCTGTAAGAAATGGTAAAAAAAACCACAACTTTTTTCCCGGGGGGGGGGGGGCTATGCATATATGCGCACTGCCACTGAGCCCTGGCAGAGAGGGGTCCCGGCTCAGTCACTGAACGCAAACTTTGCTCGCCAATCCTGCTTCCAATCTTCTGGTGCCTACAGTCAAAATGTCTCGGGGTGGGCACATGAGGGAGGACCTTTCTTTGCCTGGGATTAGAGCGCATGTTAATCATATCCGAAAATAAAATGTTGGTTTTGGGAGGTGGAAGGGTGAACAGTGTGCCCGGCAATCAGGTCTTCAGTGCCCTCTTTTCTGCCATGCCAATTTGGTGTAGTGGTGAGGGGCGCGGACTCTAGTCTGGGCGAATGGAGTTTGATTCCCCACTCCTCCACGTGCAGCCGCTGGTGTGACCTTGAGTCAGTCGTAAGTTCTTTCACAGCCATTCTATCAAGAGCAGTTCTCGAGAGAGCTCTCTCGGCCCCACCTACCTCACAGGCGATGCTCCCTCTAAGCTGCGGAGTCTCGTGAGCAAAAATTCTACTTTGTGAGCGACTGGCGTGAAAGCTGTGAGCCAGCGATTTGGCTGCTGCAGAAATTAGTTTGTTGCGGAGCCAGGGGTCATTTAGTAAAAAAAGAGGTGTGGGAGCTCATTAGTATAACTCATTAGCATGACTTATTTGCATATGCCACACACCCTGACATCACCGGAAGTGTGTCAGAAGGCAACACCCACTGCTCAGACTCCACTGGACTGTTCTGGATTGCTAGCTATTGG
>NW_015175491.1:90546-93603 GCF_001447785.1 Gekko japonicus | reverse complement strand
AGAGACATGTGCCCCACCCTGGATGCCTCAGAGGACGGGTGGGACAAAAAATGTGCTAGGTAGACTGATCTGAAGAGGAGAAGAGATTGGGTTTATACCCCGCCCTTCACTACCCAAAGGTGTCTCAGAGCGGCTTACAATCTCCTTTCCCTTCCCCTCCCCACAACAGATACCCTGTGAGGGAGGTGGGGCTGAGAGAGCTCTCTTGAGAACTGCCCCTGAGAGAACAGCTCTGAGAGAACTTGTGACTGGCCCAAGGTCACGCCAGCGGCTGCATGTGGAGGAGTGGGGGATCAAACCCAGTTCTCCCAGATTAGAGTCCATGCTCCTAACCACTACACCGAACAGGGTCTCACACCAAACTAGCTGTGTTGCTTTTGCAGCCCACCTCCGCATAATTCCAACTTGAGAGCATTGGGTCGGGGCTGAGTTAAAAAATGGCATTGGGAGAGATCTAGCGGGGCTCCGTGTCACCTCTCAAACTCCGGCCGCTCGCTCGCCATGCCTAATTTGCCCTGGCCACCTACGCCTCCCCTCCCTGCCATCCCTCCAAGGGGGGGATCCAGTTGAACAAGAAAGCCCGCGTTTGATGCCTTTTGCCAGTGATCTCATACATCCGGAGAGGTCAAGTCAACACGAACAAAGGCTGGATTGTTCCGGGACCCACGCAGCAGGACCCGTATCTCGGCTTGTGGGCTTGTCAAAACCCCTCGCCGGCTTCCCGAAATGGAATCCCTCTTTCTTTCCTCTTCTGCACTCCCTGGTTTGTTTCTCATCCACCCCTGGGGTGTGTGGACTGATATCCTTCCCACGGGAGGCTGGGATGGTCCATTTGAAAACCGGCATGTTCGTCAGACTATGTTTACTTTGCATGCTCGGCCTGGACGGTTCTTAGCGGTAGGAAAATGCCAACCAGGTTTTTGCATTTCAGACAGCGCAAGCCACTGACAGTGTTTGTCGTGCTCAGCTGTGCTATTCTGCGAACAATTATGCGAAGAACTGCAGTCTTGCAGTCCACTGGTGAATTACCCAAGTATGTGGGTCCCAATCGAGAGACGTTTGTTGGATATGGGCTTACTTCAAACATAACGTCAGACTGTGGCCTGGTATTTTGCAGATGTGCCTGGGGAACTGTCTGCGTTCCTCGTATGCTACAATCTGATTACTAATTTCCTGGTTTGAGGCAAACCATCATTTGCTGTTCCATCAGAACCAGCCAGCCTGAATCTTCCCCTTCCCGTCTGCGTTCCTCGTATGCTACAATCTGATTACTAATTTCCTGGTTTGAGGCAAATCATAATTTGCTGTTACATCAGAACCAGCCAGCCTGATTTTTAAACAGTAGTTTTAAGGACATAAGAGAAGCCATGTTGGATCAGGCCAATGGGCCGCCCAGGCCCACACCCTGTGCCACCCAGTGGCCAAAACCCAGGTGCCATCGGGAGGTCCACCAGTGGGGCCAGAACTCCAGAAGCCCTCCCACTGTTGCCCCCCCCGAAGTGTCACGGCTACTTCTGAACCCGAGCACTTGGCCCCAGCAGAAGATCTGAGTACTGCTGGAGATGAGCTCCCGGCTCCTGAAAACCTCACACCTGATAGGACTGAAGCCACAGAAGCTGTTCCAGCAACAGCTGAAGCAGAACCACGCTGGATCAACACGCCCTCTGACTCGCCCCCACCGGTGTCCCATTTGTGGGAATGATGCCGACGGGACATGGCATCCTGGCAGCGGTAGGCGCGCATGTGCGGTAGGCGCTCTTTTAGCCCTGAGTACTAGCGGGAGCCAGGACACAATCAGGGCACACTAATTGCCGACAGCCTGATGGGAGTGCCCACGAGTTCTTGTATTGTGAGAAAGGGAGAAAAGTGCTTCTTTCTCCGCTTTCTCTACCCCATGCATAATTTTGTTTCCAATTTGTGACCCGGGTTCGCATGGCAAGAGAAAATGGCGTTTTACCAGTTCAGATATAGCGCAAGGCCTGCGAGATCACAATTCGGGAAGTGATTAATTAATTAGTTGATGGTGTGAGGCAGGGGTCACACAAGCCAGCCTGAAATGCCTTCAAGGATTATTCTTGGCGTACCAAACTGCAGTTCGGGGCCAGATCGAAGCCACAGAATTGTGCAATTTGGTCAGAAAACTTAGCTAAGACGGTAATGTAATAGATTATCCAAGTAGCAGCACAATGTTCCCTCTAAGCTACGGAGTCTTGTGAGCAACAATTCAGCGCTGTGAACTACTGGCATTAAAGTTGTGAGCGAGCAATTTGTTGTTGTTCGTTGTTCAGTCGCACAGTCGAGTCCAACTCTTCGCGACCCCATGGACCACATCCCACCAGGCCTTCCTGTCTTCCGCCGTCCTCTGAAGTTGGCTCAATTTCATGTTCATTGCATCGATGACACTGTCTAACCATCTCATCCTTTGCCATCCCCGTCTTCTTTGACCTTCAATCTTTCCCAGCATCAGGGTCTTCTCCAGTGAGTGCTCCCTTCTCATTTGGTGGCCAAAGTATTTGAGCTACGAGCGACTTGGCTTCTGCATAAATCCGTTTGCTTTGGGGCCGTCCTTCCTGGGCTAAGACAAACATGTGTGAGCCAGAGGCTAAAACACTGTGAGCTAGCTCACACTAACTCAGCTTAGAGGGAACACTGTCTCCCCTCCCCACCCCCCATTAAAGAAATCTTAGGAAATTGTGCGAATTCTGATTGGTCCACTGGATTTGCATACATTTGCTTATGGGTTTTCTCTTGTGCTATCCTCACAAAGACTCTGAGAGATGCCTTCGGTTGAGAGGGAGTGACCTCCCCGACGGGACTTGAACTCGACTCCCAGGCTAGCCTGATCTCATTGGATCCCGGAAACTAAGTATTTGAATGGGAGGCCACTGAGGAAGTCCAGGGGCACTATGCAAAAGCAGGCAACGGCAAACCACCTCTCTTCGTCTCTTGGGCTGAAAACCTTTGTAGGGTCACCGTAATGGCCCTTTCTACCAACACTGTGGAGCTGCGGTGGCTCAAGTGGTTAAGACGCTGAACTGCAGGCTGTGGAAGGTCGGT
>NW_015175491.1:89552-90466 GCF_001447785.1 Gekko japonicus | reverse complement strand
GCCAACCAAGCAGTTCGAAAGCAAGACATTGCAAAGTAGATAAATAGGTACCACTTTGGTGGGAAGGGAACAGCGTTCCGTGCGCCTTTGTGTTTAGTCATGCCGGCCACATGACCACGGAAACGTCTTCGGACAGCGCTGGCTCTTCGGCTTTGAAACGGAGATGAGCACCGCAACCCTAGAGTCGGATTCGACTGGCTTTCGAGCAAGGGGACCTTGACCTTCACCTTTCTACCAACACTTGCTCATTTAACCCTTCCCTCGCATGCCCACGGGTGTCCGATAAGGTCCTTTTCGGCGGCAGCTTTTGCTGGAATGTAACAGGCATTCTGGTGGAACAGATGGGCACCATCTCCCCCCCCCCCATCTGTCAGTGGCGTGACAAGCCGTGGCAGGCCCTTCTCGGTGTCTTTCCTCTCCCTCCGGCTATGCGCCTATGAGGAGGGCCATCTCTCCTGGGCAGACCCTGCCTTTTGCCCTGGTGGTCTTGGTGCCACCCACCTGTCAACGCAGATGCCTTTTTCGAGTGCCAGCTCCATGAATAGCAGATGCTGAGCTTCGGGGGCTTTCTCTCCGAGGACCAAAAGCTGGGGATGCTAAATATAGTCCGGCAAGGGGGAGGGGGAGACAGCTGGGGGGGGTTGCCAAACAGGCACGATGCCACCAGGAGAAGTCAAGCGTGCAGCTGAGAAGGCGGGCTTCTGGGAGAGAAATGTAGGATAGCCAAGGTGGAGATTTGTGGGGTGGCGCTGGAGGGGGGAGAAACGAGGGGATGGGGAGGGAGGGGCACATGGGAGGGTGGTCGAATCTCCTGGTTCGGTTCAGACCCTGGTGAAAATACTGGGGAGGCTTTGACGCCAATCCCACTGTGCTCACGGCAGGGCCTGTTTTGCCACTTGGAAAAGCATGGCGGG
>NW_015175491.1:89062-89362 GCF_001447785.1 Gekko japonicus | reverse complement strand
CAACAGGGCAGAGAGGCCGAGGCCTTCATCAGAACATCAGAAGAGCCCTGCTGGATCAGACCAGTGGGCCATCCAGTCCAGCATCCTGTCTCACACAGCGACCAACCAGTTCCTCTGGAGGGCCAACAACAGGGCAGAGAGGCTGAGGCCTTCATAAGAACACCATGAGAGCCCTGCTGGATCAGACCAGTGGTCCATCTAGTCCAGCATCCTGTCTCACACAGCGGCCAACCAGTGCCCTTGGCTGAGCGGCCGTGCCCTGTTGTTGGCCCTCCAGAGGAACTGGTTGGCCCCTGTGTG
>NW_015175491.1:80751-88485 GCF_001447785.1 Gekko japonicus | reverse complement strand
GCTATTAACTAATTGACTGTCTTCAGTTTTGCATGGAGTTGGAGGTATGGGCGAGCGACCTGTGTGGCTGCCTTAATGAGGAACAGTTAATATTTCCTCTTAACTCAGTTTAATTTAGAGTACAGATGAAGTGATTGAGGATAGCAACAAATGTACATGCTGACCATTCAGCTTGGCAGGTGTTGAAACTCTTAAAGAAAGATATCGATTAATTTTTAGTTGCTATAGCAGACTCTGTAATCAGATAAATTGCATCTTTTGATATATGTAATAAGACTACTAGGTCAAGTGTCAGCATCTGCCTGCCATTTATTGAGGCATTTTAAAAAGTACAAAAATAAATAAGTTTGATGTATGTGGTCATATATGTTGGTACAAAATTATATGGAGAGCCAGTGTGGAGACCAAGTTTGGTGTCGTGGTTAAGAGTGTTGGATTAGTATCTGGAAGACACAGGTTTGAAACTCTGCTCGTGCTGTGGAAGCTCGCTTGGTGATTTTTGGCCAGTCACAGTTTCTAGCTTAACCTATCTCACAGGGCTGTTGTGAGGATAAAATGGAGGAGAGGGCAATGATGTAAGCTGCTATGGGCTCTCATTAGAGAAAAGCAGGGTATAAATAAATAAAAAATTAAAAATATGGAGAAATGTGAATGTGAACTGAGCAGTACACAAAACCAGCTAACAGTCATTTCTGAAATGGGAGCATCTATATACTAATAGCCAAGATGCCCCTTCTGTGCGGATATCTAAATCCACACATTGGGGGCACTTTGGGGGGCAATACCCAGGTGTGCAGAAAAATCTGAAAAGTTAAAAAAACTAAATGGGGGATACTTAAATCCTCCTAAAAGTTAAAAAAGTGTTCCCTGCACATGTGCAGATAACACATTGGGAACGGTGCCTTGCAGCTTGTGCTGGGGAGGGGAAGTTTGGCAGGCCCGGTGGCTCAGGCCTCACTGCCGGTGCCGGAGGGGGGGAGCTTACCTGTGGCCGCTTCCTCCTCAGCCCTGAGATCCTTCTGCTTCCGGGAGCTGGGGGGGATTCTCTCCCCCCCCCACGAGTATCATGGCTCCCTCTTCTTGTAGATTTCTAAACTGCAAGCTGCCAACTAACGTTAGATGACAGTTCTCAGCTGCTGCAAGTTAATCACTTCTGCCAGCCAATGCAACTACTCTGCTAACAAGCCGGCAGGTGGGGGGAGGGGTGACGACTTCTGTAGTCAAGAACAGTGTTCCCTCTAAGCTGAGTTAGTGTGAGCTAGCTCACAGTTTTCTTTAGCCGCTGGCTCACATATTTTTGTCTTCGCTCAGGAAGGATGGCTCCAGAGCAAACTAATTTATGCAGCAGCCAAATCGTTCACAACTTTAATGCCAGTAGCTCACAAAGCAGAATTTTTGCTCACAAGACTCCACAGCTTAGAGGGAGCATTGGTCAAGAAAGCTAACATTTCAAGAAGTTGGAGGTATTGGCTTCAATCTTATGTATACAAGCTAAAAGATGGCAATTAAGGTTTATGGTTATGCAGACTGTTTGGTTTCAGTTGTGTTGTTAAATTTCCTTCTGGATAACCTTGTAATGTGAGGGTTGGTTCTTTTGACATGTTTGAATAAGCTGTTATGTTGTATTAATCTTCTTAATAAAAAAGAAAGAAAGCTAACATTTAGGCAGAAAAACTCTCTGAATGGAGACCAGTTTCTTGACACGGAGTTAGAAGGGATCCTAGAGGTCACCTACTCCAACCCCCTTGCTCAGTGCGGGAATTAGTCAACGACTAATGCTTAGAAGAGCACATGCCTTTAGAAAATGTTCTAATATGATTGAAAAAAGCATTTAGAGGAGAAATACTTGTGGGGCTGTACCTTTAAGAAAGGGGGTGGGGCCCCCAAGAGCCCCACTGTAGCTACGGGGCATGCATCTGCCTAACATGCGAAATGAAACAAAGTCACTCTGAAATCATAGATCAGAGATACTGCAGACTTGAGTCTCAAGACTGAAAACTTTTCTTTGGGTGATGTGCAAAACAGCCACGAAATGCAGGCTACACCTGTGCTGTGCTCTGCATTTCATATTTAAATAGAATTAATACATTTCAAAAACACAGAGGTAGAATAGAAACCTGTGTGAACTGAAGTCTGATTCCTGCGTGTGACGTTGGGGGAGAGGACAGCAGTAACATGGAACCGCTGTGAGAACACAAGAGGAGCCCTGCTGGATCCACCTAGCCCAGCATCCTGTCTCAAACAGGGGCCAACCAGTTCCTCTGGAGGGCCAACAACAGGGCAGAGAGGCCGAGGCCTTCATAAGAACATCAGAAGAGCCCTGCTGGATCAGACCAGCGGTCCATCTAGTCCAGCCTCCTGTCTCACACAGTGGCCAACCAGTTCTTCTAGAGGGCCAACAACAGGGTATAGAGGCCGAGGCCTTCATAAGAACATCAGAAGAGCCCTGCTGGATCAGACCAGTGGTCCATCTAGCCCAGCATCCTGTCTCACACAGTGGCCAACCAGTTCCTCTGGAGAGGCAACAACAGGGCACAGAGGCCGAGGCCTTCGTAAGAACATCGAAAGAGCCCTGCTGGATCAGACCAGTGGTCCATCTAGCCCAGCATCCTGTCTCACACAGTGGCCGACCAGTTCCTCTGGAGGGCCAACAACAGGGCAGAGAGGCCCAGGCCTTCGTAAGAACATCAGAAGAGCCCTGCTGGATCAGACCAGCCACCCATCTAGTCCAGCATCCTGTCTCACACAGTTCCTCTGGAGGGTGAACAACAGCAGGGCATAGAGGATGAGGCCTTCCCCTGATGTTGCCTCCTGGTACTGGGATGCCAGAGGCTTAGTGCCTCTGAATGTGGAGGTTCCCGTCAGCCACCATCAGGTTCCTTGGATGCCCTTGAGTTCTAGTCATTTGGGAGAGGGAGAAAAAGTTCTCTTTGTCCACTCTGTCCACCCCATGCACAAGGGTCATTTCCAGCAGGAGCGCGCAGGAGCGGAGCTCCGGCAGCAAAGAGCCCAGGGGGCGGGCACATGCAACAAGCCCTACCCCCTGCTCCCAGCAGCCCTCGGTCAGCGCAAGAAGCAGCCAGGTAAGCTGCAGAGGCCCCCCCCCCTGTTCCCCCCATCCAAAACAGTCCAGTGGCACCTTTAAGACCAAGTTTTATTCAGATACAAGCTCTCCCTCCTCTGCGAGGACAGGCCAAGTTTTATTCAGGTACCAGCTCTCCCTCCTCTGCGAGGACAGATCTGCACGCCCCCACCCCTAAATAGCTAGCAATCCAAAACAGTCCAGTGGAGCCTGAGCGGTGGGTGTTGCCTTCTGACACACTTCCGGTGATGTCAGGGGGTGTGGCCTATGCAAATGAGTTATGCTAATGAGTTGTGCTAATGAGCTCCTGCACCTCTTTTTTTATGAAATGACCCCTGCGCACATGTATAAGTGTATAAACCTCTCTCACACACTCCCCCCCGAGTCGTCTCTTTTCTAAACAGTGAAGTCCCGGACTCTTCAGCCTTTCCCCATAGGGAAAGTTCTCCAGCCCCTGAATCCTCTTGCACTTTGAAAGATGGCAGTCCCAAAAAGCGGACTTAAGTTTAGAAGAGCCAGCGCTGTCCGAGGACGTTTCCGTGGTCATGTGGCCAGCATGACTAGACACCAAGGCGCACGGAATGCTGTTACCTTCCCACCGAAGTGGTCCCTATTTATCTACTTGCAATTTCTTGCTTTCGAACTGCTAGGTTGGCAGGGGTAAGTTTAGAAGTTCTCACTAAAAAAGAAGAAAAAAGAAGAAATTCTGGTGTAACGGATAGTCGGTTTCAGCCGTGCTACCGTGCCAGAGATGAATATATCACTCTTCCTCTGGGCTCGCTGGTTCCCATTACCGTCATCAGACCTCAGCCTTTCTGTGGGCGTCTGCATGGAGAAAAGGACTATTAACTTCTCATGATTTATTTATTTTATTGCCTTTCTTCCATCGTGGAGCCAGCCACGGGTTCCCAAGAGGTGTTCCGCCCAGGCGCCGATTAGATCCAGGCCTTTTATAGTTTCAGCAGTGAGGCTTCAGAGGATAACTACGCTGGGCCCACCTAGAACCCACCTTTCTTGTAGAGAATTCCAGGTGGGACGCGTCGTCCTAGTTAAAGAGCCGATAGAAAGATCAGGCTGATAGACTGGCGCAGAGTCACCCAGCGAACGTCCATGGCACGAGTGGAGATTCGAACCTGGCTCCCACAGTCTAACCACTCCACCATTCTGGCGGAGTGGGAGCTGGCCCATAGCTACAGTGGGGGGTTGGGGGCGCTGCCCCCTTCCTTAAAGGGCTAGAGAGTAAGGTTTTTTTTTAAGAAGATTTTTTGAGAAGAGCCGCGGGGGGGGTGCACACAGGCCCCCTGCTTCTTCTCAAAAGCATTTAAAGGGATCCTTTAAATGCTTTTGAGAAGAAGCGGGGTGGTGGTGTGCGCCCCGCTCCCTTCCTCCTACAAGATTTAAAAGGCCCTCCAGCTGATCGGCGGGCCACATGCTCCCTGGCGATCAGCTGAACGGCCCTTTAAGTCTTGCAGGAGGGGAGGGAAGAAGAAGGGATTAGATTTATACCCCGCCTTTCACTACCCGAAGGAGTCTCAGAGCGGCTTACAATCCCCTCCCCCTCCCCGCAACAGACACCCTGTGAGGTAGGTGTGGCCGAGAGAGCTCTTTCGAGAACTGCTCCTGAAGAGAACAGCTCTGAAGTAACTTGTGACTGACCCAAGGTCACGCCAGCAGCTGCGTGTGGAGGAGTGGGGAATCAAACCCGGTTCCTCCCAGATTTGAGTCCGCGCTCCTAACCACTACGCCAACCTGGAAGAGGGCTGGCCACCGGAGATCGGGCTTGGGGGCGGATTGGAGCTGACGTAAAATAATGGCATCCCCCACCAGCCCCTCGAGAATTTATTTTTTTGCCCCACGAGCCACAAACTCCTGGCTACAGGCCTGAGTTGGAGGTCTGCAGTGGAAGACATGCTTCTGATGGATCCAGCCTCTGGATCCGGAAGACCCTTGGGTAGAACCTTCTTTGCTAGGGAGGACAAAGGGGGAGGTATGCATGTTCTACAAGCAACAGGAGCCAATGCTCCCTCTAAGCTGCTTTGTGAGCTGCTAGCATCAAAGTTGTGAGCGAGCGATTCGGCTGCTGCATAAATTAGTTTGCTCTGGAGTAGAGATGTGAAGGCCCGGGAAAAAAACGGAAAAATTCAGGGGAAAACCATTTTTCCCCCGTTTTTTTCCTGAAGCCTTTTTGTTTTTTCCCGAAAAATTGGAAAAATTGGAAAAAGAAAAAGAAATTGATTATGGAACGTTTTATTTTAACACGATGAATAAAATATTTTAAGACAAGGTATTCAGATATTTTCCAAATCATTTCTAAAATATATATATATGTGGTATCAGATTGATCTAATTTCTGTGCACTGAGGACAAGCAAGTCCTAGGTTACAAACTGAACCCTCCAATGCAAGAACAAGATGCATTTCTTCCTTTAGGAGGTGCGATTGTCAGAAGAAAATAAAAAAGTTTCAGTTTTGTTTTTGCATCTGGGTGGGTATTCTGTTTGAAATAATTGTTTGGATACACTATGTTTTTAATATGCTAGTTGTGATAATTTCATGCCAAGTAAAAATGTCCATAGTCATATTTTATGTTCCTAAAGTAACAGAATGACTTTCAATCTAGAAAAGACAAAAGAAATGCTAATGTAGCATTTTTTCTATTTTTCCGAAAATTTCCGTTTTTTCCCGGAAAAGAACGGGTTTTTTTTCCGAGCTTCAAAATTTCCGGAAATTTTACATCTCTACTCTGGAGCCACCCTTCCTGAGCTGAGGTAAAAACGTGTGAGCCGAAGACTAAAAAACGGTGAGCTGGCTCACACTAGCTCAGCTTAGAGGGAACGCCGAACAAGACTCCTCGCAAACAGGAGCGTCTCTTAACACCGTTTGCCTCCTTCCCGTAAACGCAGCTTGGCACTTCACGGCAGGATATTTTTCCTGTTGTGTTGGACCCATGGCCTCTGCGCCGCCGCCGCCTCCACTGCTGCTGCTTCTTTTCAATTTGCAGATGGAAATGGTCGGGCCGGCTCTTTCGAGACGCAGCTGCTGGGCGCTGCTGGCCTTCGATAACAATCCTTCTTTGAAAGCTTTCCCTCCTAATCAATGAAGCTCTAATGGAGCCGCGGCGCTTCCCAAAGACGGCAATCCATCAGTTTCTCCGGATGCTGTAAAATTAAGCATATGTCCGGGGGGATGTTCGGAAGCAAGCCGCCGGGTTTTTGCACAAAAGTGGAGCGTTGCAAAGGGTTTTTTTTCCCTGAAGGGGCAGACATTGTGGCCGAGAGGGGGGGACGACCGTGCGAGTGGTCCATTGGCCCGCTGGGTTGCCCTGCAGCTGAGGGTTGTTGTCTCAGTGGGAGAGGAATGCAGAAGGTCGCAGGTTCAGTTCTCGGCATCTCCAGTTAGAGCAGGGGTGTCGAACTCATTTGTTATGAGGGCCAGATCTGACATAAATGAGACTTTACCAGGCCGGGCCATGTGTGTCATAAAATGTAATGCCAGGTAGCGGAGATATAAACTTTATAAAGGACACAAACACAAAGGGTTTTTTTTTACTTAAAATAAAAACATGCTTAAAACATTGGCACTCTTGCAATATTTTGTTTATTTAACAATGTCTGATAACGGACACCTCTTGCTCTGAATGATTGCATCAAAATGTCTGTGATGTTGCAATCTTGAGTATGCTGTTCAGGTGTGTGTCTGTAAGCTGCAAACCTACGATGACGCAGCAGCAGCAGAACTGGAAGAAGCAGAAGACGGCCAGTTCCACTGCGGGCCTGATAGAAGCCCTCCAGGGGCCTGATCCGGCCCCCGGGCTGCATGTTTGACACCCCTGAGTTAGAGGTTCCCCAGGCGGAAGACCTGAAGAAAGGCCTTTCTCTGCCTGAATCGCTGGAGAGTCGAGGAAGCAGACTTGGACGAGATAGACATCTGCCCCACGGCCTAAGAGACCTGCCTTCCGCCCCTCCTGTCTTTTGTTAAAATCTTGTAATATTGAGCCTGATGAGGAGACGTGGTGGGCTCTAAAGCTTGCACAGTTATTTCATGCTACTTTGTTGTTCCGCAAAAAACACGACAAGGATTTTGTTTTTTGCAGCCTTGGCTAGATATACCAGTGATATGACTCGGTACAGAGTAGATTCGGATGTTTCGCCTAGACAGGCGACAATAGATTTCTGTACGTACCCGTCTCGAGCGGCGTCGGCTGTCCGCACCTGCCATGACCGGGGGGTGTTGTACCCACGAAAGCAGTTCTCTCTTTGTGCGTTTGAGGGGGACGGTTATTCCCTTTTTATTACAACACGCTTTGCTTCCATTCTGGTTTTAGACCACGGGTTCGTTCTGCAACCCTAATCCTATTGCGTTGGTTAATATTGATTTTTTTTTTACTTTATTTATATCCCGTCTTTCACTCCAACGGGGATCCAAAGCGGCTTGCATCATTCCCCTCTCCTCCATTTTATCCTCACAACAACCCTGCTCTGAGACTCTTTGGGTAGTGTGAAGAGCGGGGTATAAATTCAGTCTCCTCCTCCTCCTCCTCCTCTTCTCCTTCTCCTCTTCCTCCTCCTCTCCTCCTCCTCCTCCTCCTCTTCTTCTTCCTCTCCTCCTCCTCCTCTCCTCCTCCTCCTCTTCTTCTTCTCCTCCTCCTCCTCC
>NW_015175491.1:79467-80145 GCF_001447785.1 Gekko japonicus | reverse complement strand
CTTCCTCTCCCCCTCCTCCTCCTCCTTCTTCTCCTCCTCCCCCCCAATCCCTCGATTATACTAACATGCTCTGTGTAGTCTTCCTCAAGTCCCAGTGAGAAAGGAGGACTATAATAATATAAATGAAGCGAAACCATATGTACCCAGTGTGATTTCCTTCTTCCTTTTGGTTTCCTCCAAATTCCCGGTTTAACACACACACACACACACACACACACGATGCATTCTGTGTGCGGTTACGGAACGAAACAGGCCTTGCGTCTGTTTAACTTGGGAC
Organism: Gekko japonicus; assembly: GCF_001447785.1. Taxonomy (NCBI): domain Eukaryota; kingdom Metazoa; phylum Chordata; class Lepidosauria; order Squamata; family Gekkonidae; genus Gekko; species Gekko japonicus. Next base: position 79,868 of record NW_015175491.1, on the reverse strand, counting down.
CAGACTGGGATGTAAAGCTGCAAAGAGAAAGGGGTTTTTTTTAAAAAAAATGCTTTGGTTTGCTTCCCTGCTGACGATCCGTGGAGAGAGAATCCCCTTGTGTGCACGAAGGCTTGTGTGAACGCAGCCGGAAGTGGTATGTTGATCTCGCCGTCTCCCTTTCTCGCCCTAGGTCTCATGGTACCAAGTGACGTGTCCTTCTTGTGAGATCCAGTCCCCGGAACCCCCCGAGAAAATGTCAGGAATGCAGGTAAGGGCCAACGGATGGAGAGAATTGTGGGATAGATTGGGAGCCCGGAATGCTGGAGCCCCATCGTTCGCATGGGGACAGTGGATATAAAAGGGATACCCACCGGCTGTCAAAGGCAGCCCTTACCTGGAGGAGAGAAATGGGCTTGCTT
>NW_015175491.1:69594-79005 GCF_001447785.1 Gekko japonicus | reverse complement strand
CGGGGATTGAACCTGGGACCTTCTGCATGCCAAGCAGATGCTCTGTCACTGAGCCAGGGCCTCTGATACATATGCAGAGCTGCCTTTTACTGAATCCAGGTCAGTATCATATACTCAGACTGGCAGCAGTTCTCCAGGGTCTCAGGTCAGGGTCTTTCCCATCACATCCTACCTGTTCCTTTTAACTGGAGATGCCGGGGATTGAACCTGGGACCTTCTGCATGCCAAGCAGATGCTCTACCACTCACAAAGCTGCCTTATACTGAAGCTGGGTCAGTATTGTCTGCTCAGGCTGGCATTGACTCTCCAGGGTCTCAGGCAGAGGTCTTTCCCATCACCTCCTGCCTGGTCCTTTTAACTGGAGATGTCGGGAATTGAACCTGGGACCTTCTGCATGCCAAGCAGATGCTCTGCCACTGAGCCAGAGTCCCAGTTCGAGGTCTTTCCGATCACCTCCTGCCTGGTCCTTTTAACTGGAGTTGTCGGGGATTGAACCTGGGACCTTCTGCATGCCAAGCAGATGCTCTGTCACTGAGCCAGGGCCTCTGATACATATGCAGAGCTGCCTTTTACTGAATCCAGGTCAGTATCATATACTCAGACTGGCAGCAGTTCTCCAGGGTCTCAGGTCAGGGTCTTTCCCATCACATCCTACCTGTTCCTTTTAACTGGAGATGCCGGGGATTGAACCTGGGACCTTCTGCATGCCAAGCAGATGCTCTGCCACTGAGCCATGCAGATCTGTCCTCGCAGAGAAGGGAGAGCTTGTACCTGAATAAAACTTGGTCTTAAAGGTGCCACTGGACTGTTTTGGACCGGGAGGCCAGGGGAAGCTCTGCAACTTACCTGGCTGCTTCTTGCTCTGACTGAGGGCTGCTGGGAACAGGGGGTGGGGTTTGTTGCATGTGCCCGCCCCCTGGGCTCTTTACTGCCGGAGCTCCGCTCCTGTGCGCTCCTGCAGGAAATGACCCCTGGATTCTGGGTGCCTTCTTGGCCTGTGAGCACACCTGGATTCCCTTTTTTAAAAATTAATTTGGGTATCCTATTTTTGATATATATTTTTCGAAGTAAGTCCATCACCCTTTCAGATCCACAGGCCCATTATGGAAAGGTCAGGCAGTATTAAAAAAAACTGTTGAAAGAAAGAATAACAAATAACAGAAAGGTAAGAAATAACAGAAATGGTAAAAAGAGAAGAACCACATAAAATAAAAGGTTGCTTCCAATTTTCTGTGTGACAAATATAAGCGTGATTACAAAATATTCTCTTACTCTATATTTACAAGAAAAGCTCTCTCTCTTTCTATTGTCTAAATTCCTTATACATCAAACCCACAAACTGGGATCAGGAAGGGATTTTTCTCCAGGCCAGTTTAGGTGGAGATCCTGGAGGTTTTATTGTCGTCTTCTAGGCATGGAACAGGGGTCACTGGGGTTTGGGGGGGTTGTATTTGAGAATTACCTGCATTGTGCAGCGGGTTGTGCTAGATGACCCTGGAAGTCCCTTCCAACTCTTATTATTTTATGATTCTAAATCATAAAATCATAATTATCTGTTTATGCAAAAAGTCTATAAGAGGTTTCCAATCAGCAATAAACAAACCTTATTTTTTCTCTAATCACTGAAGTAAGTTGAGCCATCGCTGGAAGTTGTCATTTCGGGCAGTATTCTGCCCAATCCTTTTGTGAGGAACCAGCTAGCTCCCACCTTCCATTGCCCTAGCCAATGAGGGAGGACGCAGCGACACTCGAGGGGGCCCCAGCTCCGCCTCTCCCAGTCGAGCTTTGCAGTTGTCAATCAAGGAGGGGGGGGCAAGGTGGAAAAGTTGCTTCCTGCAATCTGTCCTCCCCATTGACGCTGGCGACTTTACCAAAATGGACAGGCTTAGTTTGCATAGCGGGTAAACAATGTGCGTGCAATGCAAATGAGGTGGCCCAGATTTGGGGAACCGGACTGTGGCGACGTGGCCGGTGGGCCCTGGCTATATGCCCAGTTGGCATCGCCTTACCGCAAATACAGGGAAAATTCAAAACCAGGTCTTCGCTCACAAAGTTCCCATTAGTTGCATCAGGTTTTCCACCGTGAGAGACCCGAGTGGGGTATTCTGTTCTGCTTTCTTTGTCTTTTGTGCTTCATTCCCATACCTACAGTATTGTCTGGTGAACAAGTAACAGTTCAGCCAAAACTGTGCCTCTCCCCCCCCCTTCTTCCACCAGGCCGTCTGGCCATCTGGTACAGAATGTATTGCCAAGTACAACTTCCACGGCACCGCCGATCAAGACCTTCCGTTCAGCAAAGGAGATGTCCTCTCCATCATCTCTGTCACCAAGGTAACCGGCCCATCCTGGACCGATCTCGTCTCCCGTTCGGGGGGGGGGGCAAGGGGAAGACGGAGGGAGGGCGCATCCGTCAAGTTCACTCTGAGCAAGCCTTGTGGTGTAGCTTCTGATCCGGAGGGGCTTCTTCCTCCCAGTAGTTTCTCTAGGGCAGTGGTGGCGAACCTATGGCACGGGTGCCAGAGGTGGCACTCAGAGCCCTCTCTGTGGGCACGCATGCCATCGCCCCAGCCAGGCCCAGACCATCATTAAAGTGTCGAATTCTCTGCCAAATAATTTAAAGGAAATGAAAGTATTTGAGATTGCTTTCCTTACTTTGTTTGGATCATCTTAAGTTAATGTATGAGTTGTTTTTTCTAAAGTAAAACCTCAGTATTCAGGTTAAATTGCCGTGTTGGCACTTTGCGATGAATAAGTGGGTTTTGGGTCGCAGTTTGGGCACTCGGTCTCTAAAAGGTTCGCCGTCACTGCTCTAGGGCATGAGTCCCGAACGTGGTACCCACCAATGCCTTTCCTGGTGCCCACCTAATGTTTTTAGGAAGTGGGTGCAGCCTGGCAAGGTTTTTGCCCACCAGGGCTTCTGATTGTCTATTAGAGGCTGGACTGGCTGTCCAGGTTTGGTTTTTTTTTTAAACGTTGCTTTGGCAACAGCCGCCACCACGACACGAGGCTCTTCACTTAAATTTCCCATTTCTGTATTTTCACTGGAGTTTCTAACTTGTATATTTGTATACCTGAATCACGTTTGTTTCTGTCAACCGGGTCTGGCCACGGACCGTAATATAATAACAAACTGAAACTGTGTGAGTGAAGGTAAGCCGCGGTGCTTCCCTGCGGCGGCCATTTTGTGGCCGCCCCCGCCACACCGTATCAGAATTCCAAAGGTTCCTGCAGGCTCAAAAAGGTTGGGGACCCCCGCTCTACGGCCTGTGTAGCACCTTGCTGTGTGGGGTGAAATTCAAAAGCCGCTTTTCGGGGCGCCCACCTGCTCGAGGAAGTTGGGAGAAAAGCTGGGTTCTGTGGGTTTTGGCAGCTTTCTGGAGATGCCAGGCCGGGGTGGGGGAGAGATATGATTTCCTTGTCCTGAGAAGACTGAAATATTGAAATAGAGGGTTCCAAAACAAGGTCTTCCACGATGCGACGTTAGAGAATACCCACTGGGGATAACATGCCGGTATTTACAGCATTTAGGGGTTCCCTGGTCTGCTTTTCCACTTCCGTTGACTCCCTAGTGGCCTGAAAAGGGACAGGGAAGCGATCCATTTTTAATTAGTCGGAGCCGTTATTTAAACCTCTTTCGAAAGTAAGTCACTCGGTCAGGTCCCAAGGAGGAGGATCTTCGGGTTTAGGAATCCAAACTGTAGCTCTGAGACAAGAGAAAAAGAGTCTGGCTGGATCTTCCCAAAGATCCACATAGTCCAGCATTTGGCCAATCAGATCTCTCCTAAAATCCCTCTAGCGGGGTAGGACTGCCACAGGCTTCTCCATGCCCCCTCCGAAAGGTACTCTGAGGTACACTGCCTCTGAACTCGGAGACTTCGTTCATCCATCATGGCTGTCAATCGACTTATCTTCTATGCACTGGCTGCCTGTCGCATACCAAATTCAGTTCAAGGTGCTGGTTCTTACCTTTAAAGCCCTATATGGTCAGGGGCCTATATACCTAAGGGACCGCCCTTTTCCCACATGTTCCCCAGAGAGCATTACGATCAGGTTCCCAAAACCTTCTGGCCTTCCCGGGCCCTAGAGAAGCCAGGCCGGCTGTGACGAGGGCCAGGGCCTTTTCAGTGGTAGCTCCCGGAAGAGATCAGGGCCCTGTGGGACCTTTTACAGTTCCGCAGGGTCTGCAAGACAGAGCTCTTCCACCAGGCCTTCAACTAGGGAGCTGCCCCGATAAATTGAGGCCCTGGCCCCAGTATTAACTTCATCATTAATACGTTAACGTTAGACGCGGCTAATGCCCACCATCGTTCATGAACAGCACTAGCACTTTATGCTGTGTTTTATAATTATACTGTTGTGGTTTAATTAATCCTGTGTTTAGTTCTCCAATATATTTTATGTAAGCCGCCCTGAGCCTGACTCAGCAGAGAGGGCGGAATACAAATAAAATAAAATAAATAAATATGTATTTGCCTAAAAGGTAAAGGTCTCCCTTTCTCGAAAGCCAGTCGAGTCCGACTCTAGGGTTGCGGTGCTCATCTCCGTTTCAAAGCCGAAGAACCAGCGCTGTCTGAAGACGTTTCCGTGGTCATGTGGCCGGCATGACTAAACACCAAGGTGCACAGAACGCTGTTCCCTTCCCACCAAAGCGGTACCTATTTATCTTTCTTGCTTTCGAACTGCTAGGTTGGCAGGAGCTGGAACCAGAGACGGGAGCTCCCTCCGTCATGCGGCAACTCGGGGCTCGAACTGCTGAACTACTGACCTTCCACAGGCTGCAGTTCAGCGTCTTAACCACTTGAGCCACCGCAGCTCCATGTATTTGCCTATCAGTAGACAAATTCAAGGAGGATAAGATCTATGGTGCATATCCTCATTTGGAATACAGTTCTGGTCACTGTATCTTAAAAAGGACATTGCAGAGCTGGGAAAATAAATAAATAAATAAAAGGACGGAGGAAGGTAACCAAGACGATGAGCGGGTTGGAGCCCCTTCCCTAGGAGGAAAGGCTGAAAGAGCCTGGGACTTCTCAGTTTAGAAAGGAAGAGGTCTATAAAATTATGCATGGGGTGGAGAGAGCGGACAAAGAGAACTTTTTCTCCCTCTCCCCAAAGACTAGAACTTGAGGGCATCCAATGACCCCGACGGGCAGGAGGTTCAGGACGGACAAAAGGAGATACTACTTTACAGAGGAAGTGATTAAAATCTGGAATTAACTGCCAGAGGATGTTGTGATGGCCACAGCAATAAACAGCTTTTGCACCACAATGTCAAGCCTGGGTGTGTATGTCCCTGCCTGGGATCTAGGATCACGGGGAGAGGCCCTTTGGACTGTCCCATCGACCAAAGAAGGTTAGCCGGTGAGCTCACAAGACAGGGCCTTTTCGGTGGCAGCCCCACGATTATGGAACAACCTCCCCGGGGCGGTGCACCTGACCCCCTCACTCTCGACCTTTAGGAGACAGGTGGAGATGGTTCTATTCATGGCATGTGATTCGTTTTAGTTCTTCTGTCTACCTGCAGTTTTAAATGGTTGAATTTGACATGGTTTTCATGTATTCTTACGTGTTTTAGTGTGTTCGTATTGTAAGCTGCCTTGAGTTCCTGTAAGGTGGAAAGGCAGCTGCCCTGAGCAAGATGGTCCAGGCTAGCCTGATCTTGTCAGATCTTGGAAGCTAAGCAGGGCCGGTCCTGGTTAGCATTTGGATGGGAGACCGCCGAGGAAGCCCAGGGCAGCTGCTCAGAGGCAGGCGGTGGCAAACCACCTCTATTTGCCTGCCCTGACTTGGATAGCCCAGGGTAGCCAGCTCTCGTCAGATCTTGGAAGCTAAGCAGGGTCAGGCCTGGTTAATACTTGGATGGGAGACCAGCTAGGACGTCCAGGGTTGCGACGCAGAGGCAGGAAATGGAAAACCACCTCTGTGCATCTCTTGCCTTGATCCGGAGGGCCCAGACTAACCGGATCTCATCAGATCTCGGAAGCTAAGCAGGGTCAGGCCTGGTTAATACTTGGATGGGAGACCAGCTAGGACGTCCAGGGTTGCGACGCAGAGGCAGGAAATGGAAAACCACCTCTGTGCATCTCTTGCCTTGATCCGGAGGGCCCAGACTAACCGGATCTCATCAGATCTCGGAAGCTAAGCAGGGTCAGGCCTGGTTAATACTTGGATGGGAGACCAGCTAGGACGTCCAGGGTTGCGACGCAGAGGCAGGAAATGGAAAACCACCTCTGTGCATCTCTTGCCTTGATCCGGAGGGCCCAGACTAACCGGATCTCATCAGATCTCGGAAGCTAAGCAGGGTCAGGCCTGGTTAATACTTGGATGGGAGACCAGCTAGGACGTCCAGGGTTGCGACGCAGAGGCAGGAAATGGAAAACCACCTCTGTGCATCTCTTGCCTTGATCCGGAGGGCCCAGACTAACCGGATCTCATCAGATCTCGGAAGCTAAGCAGGGTCAGGCCTGGTTAATACTTGGATGGGAGACCACCGAGGAAGTCCAGGGTCGCTCTGCAGAGGCAGAAAATGGCAAACCGTCTCTGAACGCCCCTTGCCTTGAAAACAACAGCTGCTGCCGTAAGCCGGCCGCGACTTGATGGCAGGGAAAAGCCCCAAAGAGGCAGCTAATAAATATTTAAAATTTTAAAATCTCCTCTTCTGGCGGGTGGTTTTGGCTGAGAGCGTTTGCCGCTCGCCGGAAGCCGCTGACATCTGCTTTCCCTCGCCAGGATCCCAACTGGTACAAAGCGAAAAACAAGGTGGGCCGCGAAGGGATCATCCCGGCTAACTACGTGCAGAAGCGGGAAGGGGTGAAAGCCGGCACCAAGCTCAGCCTCATGCCGTGAGTACGGACGGGACGGGAAGCGAGCCTGTTGCATCGTGGGTCTGATTTGGGCAGGCGGGTCGAACGAACTCTAGGCTGGAAAGAGGATAAACTGAAATCTCAGACAGTATGGCGGGTGGTTCGTCAAGACAGAATACAAGAAGAGGTTCTTTTTGTAGCAGGTACTCATTTGCATATTAAGCGACACACCCCTAATGTAGCCAATCCTCCAGGAGCTTACAGTAGCCCCTGTAAGAAGAGCTCTGTAAGCTCTTAAGGATTGGCTACATTAGGGGTGTGTGGCCTAATATGCAAAGGAGTTCATGCTACAAAAAGAGCCCTGGCACTGGTCAAGAATTTGGGGAAACCCAAGTAAATACCTCTTAAGATTTTTAGCGTACGATTTAATTTGTTTAAAATTATACACAGATGGCAATCGGTGTTCCCTCTAAGCTGCGTTAGTGGGAGCTAGCTCAGTTTTTTAGCCTCCAGCTCGCAGATTTTTGTCTTAGGAACGATGGCTCCAGAGCGTACTAATTTCTGCAGTAGCCAAATCGCTCGCTCACAACTTTAATGCCAAGAGCTCACCGAGTAGAATTTTTGCTCACAAGACTCCACATCTTAGAGGGAGCATTGGATGGCATTTCCCGCCAATTAGACTACATCAGGGCATTAAAAAAAAAAAAAGTGCTGGAACTCTCAAAAGGGAAATGAACATTTTCAGTCTATATACTGAAAACTCATGGAAAAAATAAAAGCCCTGGACTACATCGTATATATTCCTCGGTCAGTAAAAAATTTTGGAAAAACTGTGGCCAAGGTGGAGACTTCTTACATTGCTGGTGGAACTGGCCGGTCATCAAAGAATTTTGGGATTTAATCCAGGTACAAATTCAGAGAATCACAGGAGATAACTTACCTGCTACGCCGGAGACGGCCCTGCTATGTAACTGGTCGGGCCCTACGGGAAACAAAGGCAAAACAGTGTTCAATTTCCACTCTTAGCAATAGCCAGAATCGCAATAAAATGGAGAGATAAAACCGGACCCCCCATCGATATATTTGTGGCAAAATAAACTATGGGAGGATTTCATTTACAGCAACATTGCAAGTCAGTCCTTAATGCCCAACTTGGAAAGTTACCAATAAACATTTCAAGCCATCTGGTTCCCAGTAGCAGAATACTTGGCTACAGAAAAAGTAGTGCCAAAGAATTGGTATTATCGTGACCCGTTACTTGCTCACTAGGGCTTGTCTGATTATTAGAATAGACCGGTAGTGTTAATTATACTTGAATGTAACAACTTGCTTTGAATGTACAACTGATTGTTAATCTTGAGGCGCTCTCGTCAGAATTCTGAATGTTAATATGATATAAAAATGATGTTAAATAAATAATTTAATTTAAAAAAAACTCTAGGCTTGGAGGGGAAGGGCTGGCGGGCAAGGCTGGTGGGGCGGAGTGGTTAGAGCAGGGTCCCCAACGTTGGGCCCGCGGGCACTGTGCTGCCCACCCAAGCTTTTGCTGGTGCCCTCCAAGAGTTTTTTTCAAAGTAGGCGGGGCCAGGTGGGGCTTTTGCCCAGCAAAGATTCTGATTGGACGTTGGAGATTCGATTGGCTTTGCAGAATTTTAAGAAGGTTGGCTTTGGTGGCCGCTACGGCCGCAGCACAGAGATCTTTGCGGTGTGACTGAAGGGAAGCTTCATTTTATGTCTGGCCATTTTATGCCATTTTATGTCTGGCTCCGCCTCCTGCGGCAGCCATTTTGTGGCTGCGCCCACCACACATTGTCAGACTTTGAAAGGCGCCTACAGGCTCAGAAAGGTTGGTGACCCCGGGTTAGAGTGTCAGAGGAGGATATAGGAGAGCCGCGTCCGAATCCCCGCTCTGCTGTAGGTGACCTCGGAACAGTCATTCTCTCTTCTGATAACCTACCTTGCAGGGTTGTTGTGAGGATAAAATAGAGGAGGGGAGAACAGCGTGGTCATAGAATCATAGAGTTGGAAGGGGGACCAGTGTTCCCTCTAAGCTGAGTTAGCGTGAGCTGGCTCACAGTTTTTAAGCCTCCGGCTCACACATTTTCATCTTAGCTCAGGAAGGATGGCTCCAGAGCAAACTAATTTATGCAGTGGCCAGATCACTGCTCACAACTTTAATGCCCGTAGTTCACAAAGTAGAATTTTTGCTCACAAGACTCCACAGCTTAGAGGGAACATTGGAAGGGACCTCCGGGGTCATCTAGTCCAACCCGCTGCACAATGCAGGAAATTCACAAATACCACCCCCACCACCCCCGTCAGCCCCGGTGGCCTCTGTTCCATGCCCAGAAGATGGCAAAACAACCCTCCAGGATCCCTGGCCAAATTGGCCTGGAGAAAAAGTGCTACCTGACCCCAAAGTGGCAACCAGCATTTCTCTGGGCGTGTCAGAAAGGGCCACGAGAACTAAGCACCGATGCAACCCTCCCTGCCCCTCCCTCTTACGATCTGCCTAAGTTCACACAATACACATTGCTGTCCGATGGCCATCCAGCCTCTGTTTGAAAACCTCCCAAGAAGGAGATCCCGCCACCTCCCGAGGAAGCCT
>NW_015175491.1:65126-69319 GCF_001447785.1 Gekko japonicus | reverse complement strand
CTCTGTCAGGAAGTTCTTCCTAACGTTTAGCCGAAAACTCTTTTGATTCAATCTCAACCCGTTGGTTCTGGTCCAACCTGGGGCAACGGAAAACCACTCTGCACCATTGCTCTCTCTAAGGTGAGCTAGCTCACAGTTTTCTAGCCTCCAGCTCACAGATTTTTGTCTTAGCTCAGGAAGGATGGCTCGCGAGCAGACTAATTTATGTGGTAGCCCAATCGCTCGCTCACAGCTTGAACGCCAGTAGCTCACAAAGTAGAATCTGTGCTCACAAGACTCCACAGCTTAGAGGGAGCATCGCTCGGCACCATCCTCTATATGACAGCCCTCCAAGTAGTAAATCAGTTTGGTTCTCTTACTGGGCAAAAGCAGGGCATAAATAAAGAACTGAACTTGGTGGGACAACCTTCCGAGCCTCAGTTTCCCCCTGCAGTGTTGGGGTTGGTAACACAGGCCTACCTTGCAGGGCCAAAAACGTAGTAGTGCACTTCTTGTCTCGATTCGTTTCGTCTCATGCAATTTGGCCTCTCTTTGGACAGCTGGTTCCACGGGAAGATCACCCGCGAGCAGGCGGAACGGCTGCTGTACCCGCCCGAGACGGGCCTCTTCCTGGTGCGCGAGAGCACCAACTACCCGGGCGACTACACCCTCTGTGTCAGCTGCGACGGGAAGGTGGAGCACTACCGCATCATGTACTCATCCAGCAAGCTCAGCATCGACGAGGAGGTGTACTTCGAGAACCTCATGCAGCTGGTAGAGGTGAGGCGAGGCTGCGTCATTCCTGGGGTCCCCCTTCAGCGGGGAAGCGCTGCTGTCTGGCATGTCATAATGGCCAGAGGGTCAGACTTGGAGTGGAGAGACCCAGGTTCGAATCCTGCTCTGCTTCCAAGTGCTCTTGTGCATGTTCTCTCACGTGCTCTCTCTGAGCCTACCTTACGGACTGTTGTGAGGATAAAACAGTGTTGAGTGATGCTTTTAGCTCCTTGGAGGGAGGATGAGCTAAAACCCATGATAGGAGGAGGAGGAGGAAGAAGAAGAAGAAGAGATTGGATTTATACCCTGCCCTTCACGCGGGGTCTCAGCGCGGCTTACAAACTCCTTTCCCTTCCCCGCAACAGACACCCTGGGAGGTAGGCGGGGCTGAGAGAGCTATTGAGACAACTGCCCTTGAGAGAACACCTCTGACAGAACTATGGCTTGCCCAAGGTCATCCAGCAGCTGCAAGTGGAGGGGTGGGGAATTAAACCCGGTTCTCCCAGATTAGAGTCCACACACTTAACCCCTACACCAAACTGGCGTAGATGTGAGACTGTAGTAAAGTCCGTGACGATCTATAAGTTTTCGACTGTCAGCCCGGAGTGGAAGTACACTTGATGCTTTTGCAGCACAAAAATGGTCTTTGCAGGGTCAGGTTTATGGAAGGGACTAATGAAGCCAGCAGCTTTGCACTGATTGGCCAGCCCTTGAGTCAATCACAAAGGTACCTCTCCCCTTTTTCCAGGCAGGGCTTTGCACCGTGCTGATTCGCTAACCCTTGGATCAGTCACACCAGCTGTTCTCTCCCTGCCTGGAGCAGTTTTGAAGATGTAAAAACGAGAGGCGGGAAGCCTGAAAAAAATTAATGCGGCTCTGAATGATCGAATAATAATAGGCGTGCAGGCGACTTGAAAATAAAATAGAAAATAAAAGCAGGTGTGTGTGGGAAGGTGAGGGGGAAGCAGCTCACCCTACAAGCACCATGGCCATAATATCTGCTTTGGTTTCTACGTACACCTGTATGGAGTCTTACTCTTTGTACGAGTAGGGAGTCTCTTTAGTAGGGAGAGTAGTAGGGAGTTGGGAGTGGTTGTAGGGAGCAGTAGTAGGGAGTTGATCCATTTGAAATGTGGTGTTGGATGAGAGTTTTATAGGTACTTTGGACTGCCAAAAAAGACAAATCAGTAGGGTCTAGATCAAATCTTTATCTATATATCTAATTCTCAACATTCCCCTGTGTGCAGATATCTAAATCTACAGATAGGGGGGCATACTTACCCCCAAACAAGTTTTTCTGCAAACTTGGGTGACCCTCTAGGTTTGCAGAAAAATCTGAAAACTTTAAAAAAAAAAAAAACATTGCGGGGGGGAGGGAGAAAAAGAAGGGGGGCTGGCTTGGGGGGGGGAGAGAGAACAAAGAAGGAAGGATTGGCTTGGTGGAGGGTTGGAAAGAAAAAGAAGGGGATTGACTTGGGGAGAGAAAGAAGGGGGGAGATGGAAGGAAGCAAAGGCGGAGGAATGCCCCCTCCCCGCAGGTTTCTTGCGGGTCCCCACTTGTTGTATTATATTAGGCTTATAACCACCCTACCCCTGCACAGCAGGGCTCAGGGCGGGTCACCACAAGAGCCAACAGTACATTAAAGCAGTAATAAATTAACCGTATAATAAACTCCAATTCATAACAACAATTTTAAAATCAAACCGTCAGATGGCAACCAAAGATTTGATACAGCCAGTGCGTCTTCTCTCAAAGAAGACTGTGTTTCATGTGTGACTGTGGGTGTCAGGATGGTAATTAACAGATGGGCTACCAGAGCCAGGGAAGGCCAAGGCAGATGGAATTCCACAGCTATAGGCCTGGCGGAACATCTCCGTTTTACAGGCCCTGTGGAACTGCATTAGATCCCGCAGGGCCCAGATCTCGCTTGGATCAAGCCTGAACTCCCTCTAGGAGCTAAAATGACTTAAACTATCGTACTTTGGTGACATGATGAGAAAAGAGTCACTGGAAAAGACAGTCATGCTAGGAGAAATGAAAGGCAGCAGGAAAAGAGGGAGGTGGATTGAGTCAGTCAATGAAGCCACGGCCCTCAGTTTGCAAGGCCCGTAGAAGGCTGTTAACGATAGAACATTCGTTCATAACGAATAGGAGGACCTTTTGGAGAACATTCGTTTATAGGTTTGCCAGCACTTCACATACACACTCAGTGAGTCTCTTTAGGTTCACTTCAGATTTCATGCCAAACCACGGTTAGGAAGCCGAACTAGATGAGGGAAAGTATGATTGGAGGCAGATTTGAACACCCCAGTTTAGCACTAACCGTGGTTGGCGCGACATCCGCATTTACAAATCATGGCTTGCCACCAGCCAGAATTGGAAACAGCGGTTGGAAGTGGATTATGAAAATCCATGGTTTTGTGTGCTTGTTGGTGGCAGTTCGGAATTCGCCAGGCTTCGTCCCTGTGCTTCCAGAACTGGGAGCTCATGACGTTGCAGATGTGAGTGGACAGAAAAATCATAGGGACCGTGTTTAAATAATGCTTATGTGGTATGATTGGAAGCTCAAATTACGAGAGCCGGTTTGGTGTACTGGTTAAGAGCGCGGACTCTAATCTGGGAGAACCGGGTTTGATTCCCCACTCCCCCACATGCAGCTGCTGGTGTGACCTTGGGTCAGTCACAAGTTCTCCCAGAGCTGTTCTCTCAAAGAGTAGTCATCAAAAGAGCTCTCTCAGCCCCACCTACCTCACAGCGTGTCTGTTGTGGGAAAGGAAATTGTAAGTCTCTCTGAGACTCCTTCTGGTAGTGAAGGGCAGGGTATAAATCCAATCTCCTCCTCCTCCGCTTCTTCTTCTTCTTCTTCCCTGGTCTGTGGTTTACCATAATATCTGAGCCTATAAATTCCGAATCGGGGCCTTCTGAGCGGCAGCGATTCTCCTGGATCTGTGGGAAGGGCTTTTGCCTCAGTCTGGGGCCCTTCTGAGCAGAGATGTCAGGAACTGAACTCAGGACCTTTCCATCTGCCAAGCCTGCGCTTTGCCGTTCAGCTGTGGCCCTGTTCCCTGCATGCTTCAGTTCTGCTGCTCAGATGCCGTCTGATTACGCTTCTCCCCTGGCAACCCAGCCTGCATTTGTATACAGAAAAACATCTTCCTTGCAGGTCTCCCAGCTGTTCCTTTGTTTGCTCTCTCCCCTCCTTGTTGATTCTCCGGCTGCGTCGCACACCAGCCGGTCTTCAGATCCCTCTTCCAAGTAACACAGCCCTGGGTTTTGGGGTGTCTGGATCGGCCCTTGTTATGTTGTGTTTCTGTACGCTGCTGTCATGATCCTTCGGTTTGGTGTGAGAGGCAGTTTGGTGTAGTGGTTAGGCGCGCCGGGTTTGATTCAACCACTCCTCCACATGCAGCTGCTGGGGTGACCTTGGGTCAGTCACAAG
>NW_015175491.1:61026-65086 GCF_001447785.1 Gekko japonicus | reverse complement strand
CTTTCCCTTCCCCTCCCCACAACAGACACCCTGTGAGGTAGGTGGGGCTGAGAGAGCTCTTTTGAGAACTGCTTGTGAGAGAACAGCTCTGAAAGAACTTGTGACTGACTCAAGGTCACACCAGCATCTGCATGTGGAGGAGTGGGGAATCAAACTCGGTTCTCCCAGATTAGAGTTTGCGCTCCTAGCCACTACACCAAACTGGATGTGGTGGTATGAGTGTCACACTAGGATCTGGGAGACCCAGGTTCGAATCCCTGCTTTGCTGTGAATGCTTGCTGGGTGACCTTGGGAGCCGGTCATGTACTCTCTGCCTATCCTACCCCACAGGGTCGTTGTGAGGATAAAACGAAAGCAAGGAGAACCACAGAAGGGTATTTGGGTCCCCGCTAGGTAGAAAGGTCTACTTTCTTCTGTCTGCTGAAAGTTTTAAATTATTGATTTTACCTAGTGTTTTTAATGTATTTTGTTGTATTTTTATTATTATTTACATTTATTTCAATTTCAATTTCAATTTTATTATATTACGGTCCACGACCAGACCCAGTTGACAAAAACAAACCATTATTCAGGTATACCAATATACGTTAAAAACTCCAGTTAACAAATCGAAGTAGAAAATGTAACCAAAAACCCTAAATAAAATTATATCATAAAGAGAAAAATAGATTGTAAAATATGTAGCAAAGCGTCATAGGTGACCATTTTTCAAAATTTAAGGAATTGAAGAGGAGCAAGAGCTGTATAATAGACCTCCTGAAAGTAATTAAGTCAAGGCTCTCTCTATTTACATTGGAAGCCATCTTGAGTTCCTATAAAGCTGAAAGGTGGCTGATAACCGTTTTAAATAAATTAATAAATAGTAAATAAATAGATAAATTTAAAAAATGACTGCGTTTTTTAAAAAGAATGTGTAAATTCAACCAGACGAATCCAGGGCGAGAAAATGGAAAGCAGTGAGGAAATCGAGAGACTCGTGCGAGGGAGAAACAAGACTGAAAGAGGAAAGTTTTGAAGTCAGTATCCTGGATTGCGGGAGCTGCGGTGGCTCAAGTGGTTAAGACGCTGAACTGCAGGCTGTGGAAGGTCGGTAGTTTAGCAGTTCGAGACCCGAGTGTGCCGCATGACGGAGTTAGCTCCCGTCTCCACTTCCTGCCAACCTAGCAGTTCGAAAGCAAGAAATTGCAAGTAGATAAATAGGTACCGCTTCGGTGGGAAGGGAACCGCGTTCCGTGCGCCGTGGTGTTTGGTCGTGCCGGCCACATGACCACGGAAACGTCTTCGGACAGCGCTGGCTCTTCGGCTTTGACACGGAGATGAGCACCGCAACCCTAGAGTCGGATTCGACTGGCTTTCGAGCAAGGGAACCTTTACCTTTATCCTGGATTGCAAAATTCGGTAGAACCCTTGTTGGGACACCGGGAGGCCCTTGGCTGAGAATTTTCCCCTACTTTCTTTCCTCCCTGTCTGAATGAAGTATCAGATGCCAAGTATACCAAGTCTGGCTTCGAAACATAAGAGCAACCGTGCTGGATCAAACCCATGGTCTGTCAGCTCCAGCGTCCTGCTTCACACAGTGGCCAACTAGATGCCTCCAAAGGGCCATGATCAGGACATGGAAGCCAAAAAGAAGAAGAGGAGTTGGTTTTATACCCTGTTCTTCACTACCCAAAGGAGTCTCAGAGTGGCGTACATTCTCCTTCCTTTCCTCTCCCCACAAGAGACACCCTGTGAGGTAGAGAATGCTGCCCAGAACACGACTGAAGCCTACAGCTGAACAAAATCCCCGTCAGCTGCAAACGTGTGCGATTTAAAGAATTATATGTTATCCTCCCTTACCCCTATCATTGTTAGTCCCTTGTGAAAACCTGTGTAAATCGCTCAGAGCCAGCAGCTCTGCAGGATTGAGCGATCAATAAATCGAAAGGTATTATTATTATTATTATTAGGTGGGGCTGAGAGGGTTCTGTGAGAACAGTGACTGACTCGAGGTCACCCAGCTGGCTTCGTGTGGCGGAGTGGGGAATCAAACCTGGTTCTCCAGATTGGAGTCCATCGCTGTTAATCACTACACCTAGCTGGCTCTCACCAAAGCTTCCTTTTCACTGTCCCCCCCCCAATTTAGCATTACTACCCGTGAACCCACCCTCATGGCTCCTAGTCATTGATGGGCCACAAATTTGTGCGCATCTGCCAAACGAGTAGCCATTCCCCCATCCTGTGGCGGGGAGTTCCGCGAGATAATGTTATCATTGGAGTGCAGAAATCTGTCCTGAATCTTGTGGCCCTCAACCTCCTGAATTCTGGTGTGACGGGAGAGAGAGAGGAAAAGCTGTCTCTCTACTTTCCACACCAGTGTTGCGTATAGGCATGGGCACGAACTTGCTCACGTAAAGTTCGTCTCGAATTTTGAGCGGTTCGCCGTTTGTGAAGCGATGTTTGCACGCTGAAGAGCCGCTGTGAACTTCCACGAATTTTTAGGCCGTTTGGGGCGGTTCGTGAACAGCAGAGAGCAGGGGTATAAACAGCCCCGAGAACCGGCTTCGATTCCCCACTCCTGCTCCACATGAAGCCTGCTGGTTGACTTTGGGTTAGCCACAGCTTTCTCCGAACTCTCTCAGCCCCACCTACCGCACAAGGTGCCTGTTGTGGGGAGAGGAAGGGAAAGGCAATTGCAAGCTGCTTTGAGAGTCTTTAAGGTTAGAGAAAAGCAGGGTATACAAACCTTCTAGTGGGCTGAGACGAATAAAATGAATTTCAATAGAGAGAAGTGCGAAGTCCTACACTTCGGTACAAAAAATCAAAGGCACAGATATAGAATGGGAGGGACTTGGCTTGACAGCAGCACATGTGAAAGGGATCTGGGTGTTCTGGTCAATTACAAGCTAAACATGAGCCTGCGGTGCGATGTGGCTGCGAAGAAAGCTAATGCAATCTTAAGATGCATTAACAGAAGCATTGTGTCCAGATCACAGGCGGTGGTAGTTCCACTCTATTCTGCTATGGTCAGGCCTCACCTGGAATACTGTGTCCAATTTTGGGCACTACATTTTAGGAAGGATGTTGACAAGCTCGAGCGTGTCCAGAAGAGGGCAACCAGGATGGTGAGAGCGTTGGAATCCAAGTCTTACGAGGAAAGGCTGAAAGAGGAGTATGTTTAGCCTGGGAAAGAGAAGGCTTAGAGGGGACATGATTGCAGTCTTCAAGTATCTGAAGGGCTGTCATGTCGAAGATGGAGCAGATCTATCCTCTCTTGCTCCAGATTGCAAGACTAGATCTAATGGGTAGAAATGATAAGGGAGTTGTTACCGGCTAAATATCAGGAAAAGCTTCCTAACTGTAAGAGTGGTTGAGCAGTGGAACAGACTACCTCGGGAGGTGGTGGAGGCTCCTTCGCTGGACGTTTTCGAGCAGAGGCTGGACGGCCATCTTTCGGGTATGTTGTAGGGCTATCTTTCAGCTACGCTCCTGCAGAGTGCAGGGGGTCGGACTAGATGACCTGCAAGGTCCCTCCCAGCTCTAACATTCTATGATTCTAAACCAAAAAGCTCTTCTCTGGCCCAGAGCCGCTTCCCTGGTTCAACGCTGCAGGCTCGTGGGACACAGGCTGCCCGGCCACATGGCTGCTGGCGAGTGGATGTTGTCTTAGAGCGCTCTGCCAGCTCAGCAAGCTCCTGCCGGGCTTCACACGGTCACAGTCTGTGGGGCTCAGACACATGCCAAAGGCTTCCTGCCTCTCGCCCCCACCCGGCACAGACAGGAAGCCAGCTCTGAGCGATTTTGAAAGTGCATGCTTTGTGGAGCAGGTATGGGGCCCCGTCTCAGGGGTGTATGCGGCATGCGCTGGCGCACGGTGGTGGCGGAGGGAAGGAAGGAAGGGGCTGGGTGCGATTGCTCGCTAGAGCTGTAAACAGCGGCCCGGGCTGAGGAAGAATGGTCTGATTTGAACTGCCACCTGCCTCCGTCGTGGCGGAGGGAGGCGCAGCAGTTGCGCCGGGCGATGTGAACAAAACAGATCATTGGGGCCCCCCAGGTTTTCTTCTCTGGGGCTGCAGAAAAG